>NC_091984.1:210452068-210664568 GCF_044704955.1 Pristiophorus japonicus | reverse complement strand
TCCACATAAAATATTCAATGAGGTTTCAATTTATATTATGGATAAGGCACAGCCTCACACAATCTCAGTACTGACTGAGATAAAGTAAGTATTGCATACCGTAGATATATTGCACACCACCATATAACAGAAACTCACACGCCCTAATGCAACCCAAGGTGGATAATAGATAGACCTTGCCCTGCTCATTCCTATGTCCACAATCCAAACACAAAAATAATTAAACTAAGCAAAAATTTTACAAATTTCTTCCTTTTAGTTGGCAGTGGGTAGCACTAAGTTCTAGTTCCCCACTTTTGACATAAGAAATAGGAAATAGGAGCAGGAGTAGGTCATTTGGCTCCTCGAGCCTGCTCCTCCATTCAATAAGATCTTGGCCTCAACTCCACTTCCCTGCCCGCTCCCCATAACCCTTGACTCCCTTATTGTTCAGAAATCAGTCTATCTCCACCTTAAATATATTCAATGAACCAGCTTCCACAGCTCTCTGGGGTAGAGAATTCCAAAGATTCACGACCCTCTGAGAGAAGAAATTCCTCCTTATTTCCATTTGAAATGGGTGACCTCTTATTCTGAAACTATGCCCCCTAGTTCTAAATTCCCCTACGAGGGGAAACATCCTCTCTGCCCTGTCAAGCCCCCTCAGAATCTCATACATTTCAATAAGCAGGATAGAGAGATTAAAATCAAATCACAAAATTGGTGGAGATATTTCCTATTTCATACAGCTATGATCTTAAATTTGAATCAATCTCATACCAAAAGGCATTTGTTCTATGTTTTGTCAGTCTCGAACTTGTTGTAAAATATTTAAATAAAGCCAGTACAATGCACATCCATATAGCATTTAATAGCCTAAGTCCTGAAATGTCTTGCTTTAAAAGAAAGCTTGAATGAAGCATACTCTGTCAATAATAGAATTTTGTGAAGTGAGTAAATGTTATTTGCAGACATTTTCTGTCACTGAAAGTTCTAATAGGCATCAGATTCTAGAGAAACTGATGAGCACTTAGTGACAGTGTTCGTCAGCACTTGATGTAAAGCAATGCGGTCAATGCTACTGACGATGGCAGACTCACAAACATCAACGAATAAACCGCATTCTTCTATACATTTAGATACATACTAAGACCCACTTGGAGTGGCCGCTTTTTCAGTCCCCATACATTTGGCTTCACAATTTCTAATTTTCTGATTTGAAAAGCTTGCTCTATATGCTAGCAACGATAAATGGTGCAAAATGTGGAATAAAGATAAACAAAGTCATGCTTTCAAAAATGTGCAATAACGTTTAAAGTTCTGACGCATTTTGGCAAAATGGATCTTCATACAAGCCAAATCAGGCTTATCTTTACTTTGGGGATTTTGAAAGAAGCTTTTCAGCTCGCATTTTTTTTGATAAATGAGAAGGGTGAGGAAAACAATTTCCTTCCTGTTTAGTTTAATCAGCTTCAAATGTAATTAAATCTATTGGCTATCATACAATAGCCGGGACCTTTTTTGAACAGCTGAGTGTCAGCTGAACTGACTTGTTTGGCACAAACACCATACCACCCACAGACTTGGCCAACTGCAGTCCTTCCATGACAGCAAGTTAGATTCCTTTATTCTCACAGTGACATTATACAGAAAGCTTCATTTCACTCTCACAAATGCAGCTACTGCGAACCACCGTGTCGCCTTTCTCATTGACAAGAGTCAGCATTATCTGTTTATTATTACAGTTCAGAAATCATGCCTGAAGCTACATTGTTCCCTTTAGAAAGTAAGGCTCTCAGTTCTATTTGCTTTGACTGGGAAAGAAATGTTACTGAACAATTAGCATACAAGAATATTATCAGTTTTCAATGTGTAACACACTTACTCAGAATGAATGGGTTCATCAGGCTATGCACTTTTGTTTAATGAGTAAAACATTATATTGTGACCTCCCATCATCATCATCATCATAGGCAGTCCCTCGGAATCGAGGAAGACTTGCTTCCACTCCTGAAGTGAGTTCTTTGGTAGCTGAACAGTCCAATGCGAGAGCCACAGACTCTGTCACAAGTGGGACAGATAGTAGTTGAGGGAAGGGGTGGGTGGGACCGGTTTGCCGCACGCTCTTTCCGCTGCCTGCGCTTGATTTCTGCATGCTCGCGGCGTTGAGACTCGAGGTGCTCAGCGCCCTCTCGGATGCACTTCCTCCACTTAGGGCGGTCTTGGCTCAGGGACTCCCAGGTGTCAGTGGGGATGTCACACTTTATCAGGGAGGCTTTGAGGGTGTCCTTGTAGCGTTTCCGCTGCCCACCTGTGGCTTGTTTGCTCCGAGTAGAGCGCTTGCTTTGGGGGTCTTGTGTCTGGCATGCGGACTATGTGGCCTGCCCAGCGAAGCTGATCGAGTGTGGTCAGTGCTTCAATGCTGGGGATATTGGCCTGTTCGAGGACGCTAACGTTGGTGTGTCTGTCCTCCCAGTGCTGAACAGCACCGCCGGGAAGAGCTGCGCCAGGCGTGCAATGTCCCTGGTTACGACACTGGCGCGAGTTTTGAGTCTTGCCGACCCGTCTGCCCGGAAGTGCGCCCGCAGTGACCGCCTGGGAAAACGGAGCAGTCCCACGTTGCCGGCGGTGGAGAGGAAGGTAATGGACTGTAAAATTAAGTGCAAGTGTTTTTTGTTTTAAATTTTTGTGCGATTTGTGTTGCAGTGGCGTGGGCAATGTTTTAGAAATATTTTTGTGGCTTTTTTTTTAGGGTTCTCCCACCCCGTTCCCCCCCCAGACTTCTCTCGGAACGCTCCCGGCCCAGCTCTTTAGCTCGGGAGTTTCCCATCCTTGTGCCACGAGAGGTGTAGAACGCCTCCCTTAGCGCTGCGTCCCCTGACCCAGGGCCCAGATGCCCAAACTTACATACTAAAGCACAAACTATTCCCAGCCACTAACTTTCCCGCTCCGTCGCCATTATCGTCCCGAAAACAAAAAAGCTGAAAATCCAACCCATAGACCCTTCTATTAAATACGGTAAGTATAGCAAGTTGACAAAACTATATTTACAAATTTGTCCTTTTCAGGTGGCAGTTGTAGGGCTGAGTTCTCGTCCTCCCTGTCCTTATTTAAAGTAAGATAAGTGGATTAAAGTTGATGGAGATTATTTCCTATTCCACTCTGCTGCAATCTTGAATTCGAATCAATCTCATGCAAACGACTTAAGTTCCAAGTTTTGTCAGTTCTATTTTTAAGTACTTATTACTGTAACGTTGCTTTGCAATCAGCCAGCAGCTGCCTTACTTGCGTGACTGATCACTCATCCGTTTCCAAACACATTCCGGGGGGAGATTTTAACCCTATTCACCCGGCAGTTAGAATCACCCGTCAAGGTCCCGCTGTCTTCCCATAGGTTCAAATTTTAACCCGCTCTTCTGAGCAGGCAAAAGAGGCACTCACTGGAAAACAGCGGGGCCCTTCTTTAAATATGCAGGTCAGGCACCCATGACATCATCGGAGCCCAACAGCTATTTTAATTGTAGGCCGGTGCAGGGAAGCACCTGTGGCTCCCCCACCAGGCCAACCTCGTAGGAAGAGCAGTCGGTGCCAAAAGAGGGCCAAAAAGCTAAGTATTTAACCTTTTTTTTTTAAACTTTTCTAGTCGGGCCAGGTGTGGCTGCAGCTCTCCTCAAGGAACGTCTAGGTCTCCTCTGGCCCAGGCTTCCCCCTCTTACCAATTCCCAGCCTCCTGCCACCCGCCCAGTTGTCACTTACTGCTGGTTTTGGACGGGATCCTGACTGGGCCTATGCAGATGAGACCTGGGAGTTAAAATCTCCCTGGGCGGGCCTCACGCTGTCGAGGTCGGCACAGTTTGCCACCAGTCTTGGCCAGACGCCTGGGCAACTGCCCCCCAGCCCCCCCCCTCCCCTCCCCTCCGCCGACTTAACAATCAGGGCTAGCGAGTGCATCTCCCACGTGAGGAGAAGGAGAAGGAGATTTTATCTAAAATCATTCTTTATTTTACAAGCCAAGCCTGACCTGTGTGTTCGTAGCATTCTGCGTGACAACTGAAAATCAAACAATTATTTAAATGACACTATTAACTTTTGTTTGGCTCTGTGGTTTAAGGTATTGCTCTTCTGACTGACTATTTACTTTAACGCCCGATGACTACAAATCTGTGTGTCCTGGAAAAGTCGCGAGGTGATTAATAAGCAAAGTTTTCCCTCCCTTGCTAGCTCACAGATATGGTACCATGCCCAAGTGGCAGTTCTTTGTGTGTGAGTCTCAGCATCAGATGTCTACTAAACTGGAGGGGCCAGAGTTAGTGCTGCCAAGCCTTATCCTGTCCAGGGACTCAAATTTTGCCCAAAGCCATTTTTGGGCAGATTGCCAGAGTTACACCCATTTTTCTAGGCCAGAAATACTCCAAAAATATTTGTGCCAAGTTTCCCGGCTGTATTTTTCAAAATTGGCGCCACGCGGTCTGACCAGTCGCCTCGGGGGGGTGGAGCCTGCTGTCTGCACCGAAAAAATGATGCCGCACCTTCTGCGCATGCGCAAAAAGAAAGGACATTTTTGACGTTATTCCTATGGGCGCGCATGCGCAGTACAGCTCCCGGTCTGCAATCGGTCATTTTTTAGGAGCCAGTTGTGTGTGTGAGAACGTTGAGTGCTGTGTGAGAACAATGGAAAAATCGGAGCTGCAATACAAGATGCAATGCGGTGCAAGGACCAAGAATTTCTTACAGAATGAAGTGGAGGCACTAGTTACTGTGATTGAGGCCTGCTGGCAGGAGCTGGACACCAGCAGAGGTCACATAAAAGTTCCACCCAAAGAAATGAAGAAACGCTGGAACCAACTTGCACGAGATTACTGTGCAATGGTGACCACCCTGAGATCTGGAGGCCAGTGCAAAAAGAAATGGCAGGACCTTGGTCAAGTAGTTAGTGTAAGTAATATTTTCATTTATTCAATGCAATTGCAATTGTAATGTAAATGTGACCAGCTGTATATGTCCCACCCAACAGAAAGACACCCTCTCTAAAAAGTTGTATTTTCATCTTTGCAGAGGAAGGTAGCACATAAGCTAAGTGAGAAATTTGACAGATGGAGTATAATGTTGGAAAGTGTGAGGTCATGCACTTTGGCAGAAAAAAAATCAAAGAGCAAGTTATCATTTAAATGGAGAAAGATTGCAAAGTGCTGCAGTACAGCGGGACCTGGGGGTACTTGTGCATGAAACACAAAAGGATAGTATGCAGGTACAGCAAGTGATCAGGAGGGCCAATGGAATCTTGGCCTTTATTGCAAAGGGGATGGACTATAAAAGCGGGGAAGTCTTGCTACAGTTATACAGAGTATTGGTGAGACCACACCTGGAATACTGCGTGCAGTTTTGGTTTCCATATTTACGAAAGGATATACTTGCTTTGGAGGCAGTTCAGAAAGAGTTCACTATATTGATTCTGGAGATGAGGAGGTTGACTTATGAGGAAATGTTGAGTAGATCGGGCCTCTATTCATTGGAATTCAGAAGAATGAGAGGTGATCTTATCAAAACGTATAAGATTATGAGGGGGCTTGACAGGATGGATACAGAGAGGATGTTTCCACTGATGGGGGAGAGTAGAACTAGAGGGCATAATAGAATAAGGGGCCGCCCATTTAAAACTGAGATGAAGCGAAGTTTCTTCTCTCAGAGGGTTGTAAATCCTTGGAATTCGCTGCCTCAGAGAGCTGTGGAAGCTGGGACATTGAATAAATTTGAGACAGAAATAGACAGTTTCTTAAACGATAAGGGGATAAGGAGTTATGGGGAGCAGGCAGGGAAGTGGACCTGAGTCCATGATCGGATCAGCCATGATCGTATTAAATGGCGGAGCAGGCTCGAGGGGCTGTATGGCCTACTCCTGTTCCTATTTCTTATGTTCTTATGTTTTTATAACAAAAGGGAAAGAACTCAAACAGGAGGAGGCCCGACAAATCTGTACCCATTGACACCCTTGGAAGAAAGGGTCGCTGCTTTGATGGGTCCTGCCTGGAGAAAAGCAACCACACTTGCACAAGCTGGGCCCACACTCGAGGGAGAGGGTAAGTCCTGCAAATTCCACAGTCTGGCTTTGCTAAATGTTAGGTACTGCACAGGCTAGGATAATGGGGATGTCTCCTTCAGCTACACATCAGCCTGCTGCCTGTGCTGTGTGAGCCTACTCATGCCACCCACCCTGCCCAACCATTTGTCTGTGTTCTGTAATATTTTGCAGAACTTGAGGCTGACTCTGACGATGCAGAAGAACATTCAGACGAGGACGAGCCTGAAGAGGATAACATCTTCCAATCCCACCTTCCAGACCAAGAGCATGGGGGTGAGGGGGAGGGGATGGATGAAGCCTCATCCCTTGTACTCATTTTGGAGGAGGTGCAGGTGCCACCCATTGAGTTGCTAGCCCCTTCCCTGACTAGTGGTTTGAGCATTGGTGGGACATTCGATGGTTTCCCACTGTCCGAGGCTGCGGGTCCCAGTGGGAAGCAGCGAGGCACACCCAGTGCCCCACCGTCCAAGGCTGCAGGTCCCAGTGGGAAGCAGCGAGGCACACCCAGTGCCCCGCCGTCCAAGGCTGCAGGTCCCAGTGGGAAGCAGCGAGGCACACCCAGTGCCCCACCGTCCAAGGCTGCAGGTCCCAGTGGGAAGCAGCAAGGCACACCCAGCGCCCCACCAGCCGAGGCTGCAGGTCCCAGTGGGATGCAGCGAGTCACACCCAAGGTGAGGAGGGGTAGGAGCGCTCAACCGCGCTCTCCTGAGATGCAGGATCTAACAGATGTGGTTCCGATGATGTCAATGAGTGCAGAGAGCATTGACCTTATGCGATCACTCCTGGACACCATTAGTGGGGTGGGTGATCGGGACTGTCGGGAGAAGTAACAACACTCTCACGAGAAATGGGAACGATGTCCGGGATCAAGATTGAGGGAATATCTCAGTCACCTGAAACCATGTCAGTGAACATGAGGGAGGGAATGTCACAGGTAGTTCAGACAGTCTCAGTGAACATGAGGGAGGGAATGTCACAGGTAGTTCAGACACTCTCAGTGAACGTGAGGGAGGGAATGTCACAGGTAGTTCAGACAGTCTCAGTGAACATGAGGGAGGGAATGTCACAGGTAGTTCAGACACTCTCAGTGATCATGAGGGAGGGAATGTTGCAGGTAGTCGAGACACTTTTGCTCAACATGAGGGAGGGAATGTTGGAGATCGTTGAGACACTGTCAGGAATATCGGAGTTAGCTGCTGCAATAAGGGAACACGCCCGAACTCCGCGCCCATTGATAGAATCAACTGCCACTCCCACTCCACTCCCCAGACCAGCCTCTGAAGAGGCCCAAGCCGGGCCTTCCACGTTAACACCTGCTCCCCCGCCCCACCACCACCCGAGATGGTACCAACCCCAGGAACACTGCGCCACCGCCTGCGGACAGAGGTGGTGGAGTCACCAAGACCAAACGTAGCGGACGGTCTTAGAATAAGCTGGAGGAAAGATGGGTGGGTGCAGCCTTTCTTTGTTGCTGTTGTTATTATTATTGTTGTTACTGTTGTAACTGTTGTTATCAAATTAAAAGTTTTTTGTAAGTTATGCAAATTTACAAGTTTAAAGTTAGTAAGTGATCTGACAGTTTTTAAGTGACCTTAGAGTTTGGAAGTGATCTTGCTTGTCCTGCTTGTCATCTGCATTACCATCAGCCACTCTCACCTCAGGTGGGTCTTCTACTACCAGCTGCTGCTGTCTCATGATGGCTAAGTTATGCAGCATGCAGCACACAACAGTGAACTGACCGACAATCTCAGGGGAGTATAGTAAGTAGCCTCGGGAATGGTCCAGGCATCGGAAACGCTGCTTCAAGATGCCAATGGTCCTCTCTCTGATGCTGTGCGTCGCAATGTGTGACATGTTGTATTCCTGGTCAGCTTCCATCCGGGTTACGCATTGGGGTGTCATGAGTCAGGTGGCGAGGCCATACCCTTTGTCTCTCAGTAGCCAGCTCTGCCTTTCTGGCTGTTGCTGAAACATGGCAGACATAGTGCTCTCGCGTAGGCTGACTGCCTCATGGGCGCTCCCAGGATCTCTTGCATCAACTGACATGATGCGATGCATGTCGTCACACGCAAGCTGCACATTAACGGAGTTGAAGCCTTTTCTGTTCCTGTAGATCTCGGAATCTTCCAAAGGTGCTCGCAAGGCGATGTGGGTACAATCAATGCAGCCCTGTACCTTTGGGAAGCCAGTAATCCTGGAGAAGCCCACAGCCCTGTCACGCATTGCCTGGGCGGTCACAGGGAACTTTATGTCGTCATTCCTGCGGGCATATAGTACAGTAGTCACCTGCAGAAAGCAGATATGTGTTGCATATTTAGAAATGGCACACACATCCCCAGTTGTGGCCTGGAATGATCCAGATGCATAGAATTAAAGTGCAGCTGTAACCTTCACTTCAACTGACAAAGCAGTCCTCCTGACACTTCTAGGTTGCAGGTCTGCTTTCACCAACTCACAGATCTCGGTTACAACTTCTTTGTGGAAATGCAGCCTTCTGACACAGTCAGCTGGAGGTATGAACGCCTGTCTCGATATACGCGAGGTGGGGTAATGCCTGCTGCCCAGCACCCTACGGGCTCTGAGGTTCCTCATGTGATGACGTTGAATCAATTGTCTCCTCCACAGCACCATGATGCAGAAGGCTTGCACAAGGTATGGCATTGTCAGTATTGCCCCCATGCTTAAATTTTATATTTGCAAGAAGCTCAAAATAGCAGGAAGGCAGGACAGGTCCTTTGTTTTCTCTCCCCAAGGTCTGTATGGACCACACCCAGGTCTGAGCAAGCGCAGTTATTGGGACCCCACCCCTCCCACCTCGGCTCACTGCTTGTGACCTCTTCTGATCACATTCAACAGCATCTTCCACCTCCCCCCACCCGCTCCCACAAACCCCTCGGGCTCATTTGATGCCTAGTGCAGTCTTCTGATTGGCACCTCCCCCCCCCCCAGGGCGCAGGGCCGATTCTGCCGGCCGACGCTCCGACCCTCCAGCCCTGTTCGAAGATGTTTGGTGGTGACGTGCGAGTTAAAAAAAAATGAAAAGTTCAGAATTCCAACAAACTTCCATCTACTCCGTTGTGCATCTGCGCACATTCAGAGACTGAACTCCAAGCCATCGTCAACATCTTCACCAAGGTGTACGAAAGCATGGGCCTTACACTAAACATCCGTAAGACAAACGTCCTCCCACCAACCTGACTCTGCCACACAGCACTGCCCCCCCCGGTCATCAAAATCCACGGCATGGCCTTGGACAACGTGGACCACTTTCCATACCTTGGGAGCCTACTATCAGCAAGGGCAGACAGCGCTGAAGAGATTCAACACTGCCTCCAGTGCACCAGCGCAGCCTTCGGTCACCTGAGGAAGAGAGTGTTCGAAGACCAGGCCCTCAAATCTGGCACCAAGCTTATGGTCTACAGGGCTGTAGTGATACCCGCCCTCCTGTATGGCTCAGAGACGTAGACCATATACAGTAAACACCTCAAATCGCTAGAGAAATACCACCAATGATATCTCCGCAAGATCCTGCAAATCCCCTGGGAGGATAGTCACACCAACATCAGTGTTCTGAATCAGGCCAACATCCCCAGCATCGAAGTACTGACCACACTCGACCAGCTCCATTGGCCACATTATCCGCATGCCCGACACAAGACTCCCAAAGCAAGCACTCTACTCAGAACTCCCACACAGCAAGTGATCCCGAGGTGGGCAGAGGAAACGTTTCAAGGACACCCTCAAAGCCTCCTTGATAAAGTGCAACATCCCCACCGACACCTGGGAATCCCTGGACAAAGACCGTCCTAAGTGGAGGAAGAGCATCTGGGAGGGTGCTGAGCACCTCGAGTCTTGTCGCCGAGAGCATGCAGAAAACAAGCGCAGGCAGCGGAAGGAGCATGAGGCAAACCAGACTCCCCACCCACCCTTTCCTTCAATGACTGTCTGTCCCGCCTGTGATAGAGACTGTAATTCCCGAATTGGACTGTTCAGTCGCCTGAGAACTCACTTTGAGAGTGGAAGCAAGACTTCCTCGATTTTGAGGGACTGCCTATGATGAAGGTGAACATATGTAATATTTATTATGCATATTTAAAGTGTTCTCATCTCCCTCCAAAACTTCGATGTAAAACAATGGAGTCTTTCTGCGCCGATTTTTCAATGTGCGCTGCTTTCTCTTAACTCACCAGTAGGTGTTGCGGGAGTGGCCAGATACGCCGAAGTAGGATCAATTCTTTTGGGGCAAACTTTGAAAAATGATAAAAACTGCCGCAGACATGAGGTAACGACCCCTATGACGTCAAAAAAACGAACCCTAAAAAAATCGTAACTAACTCAGTTACCCTGGCGCAGGTTCCTTGGGGAAACTTTAATTTAAAAACTTACGCGACGAAAAGTGGCGCGCGGCAAAAAATGGCGCAAATGAGCGGAGAAAATTGAGCCACTAATCTTTATAGTGCGTGGTTAGTGTGTGAAATTTTCAACCACAAACAGTTGTTGAAGCAGGGTTCATAAATTCTTTTAAAAGGGAATTGGATAGTTGATTGAAAAAGGAAAATATTAAAGGGTACGAGGAGCAAGTAGGAAAGTGGGGTTGGCCTCTGTGGCTCAGGTTGAGAAGAACACCTGGGCAGATTTAATGGTCCAGATGCCCTTTTATGATGTTGTCGTTTTCTAAAATTGGACCTGGTCTGTACGGCTCAATTACACACTTCCTTTAACCAAGCTAATGGGAAACTGGAATGTTGTCTTTAATAAAAACAAAGAATCATTGAGGGCACAAATATATAATGTAGATTAGCATTTCAAAAGATGACTATTACAAGTCTAGATGCTTTTTAATTGCAGTGCACTGTGCAAAACCAATGCAGCTCCTTTTGTCTCTGTTACTTTTTGTTTGTCATAATTTGACCACCAGGGGGCGTGAGAAGATCTGTAACAGTGTGGAACATTGGGACAGCACACCATCATCCATTTATTAAACAAACTGCAAAAAACAAACTCAAGCTAACTTGGTGATTCATCAGTGAAGAATTAAGTGTGAAATAGAACATAAAGGGGTTGAATTGGTTCTTGTGGCGTCCGTTTTCCGGGGAAAGATGGCCACTTTTGCAGGGTTATGACCTGCACCCCATGGATATCTGAAAAACATCTCTACACCATATTGGCCATGGCTAATTTTCAGGCATCCGGGGCAGCCGCCTAAAACAAGCGTTGGGCTCCTTCTAGATGACAATAAAGGGCCGACTGCCTGTTTTAGAACCCCCTCTGCGAAATTGGGCTGCTCTGCTCAGGCTTTCCTGCGTGGATGCGGCCTAGCAAAGAGCCGTCACTAAAAAAAAGTCAGTTAATTTGTTTTTAAAGATTTTGATGTGGGGCCGGGAGCAGCAGGACTGCTGCTCCCGGCTCCACAGTATTCCTGATCGCCACAGCTGCCCTACAATCGACGCCCCTCCCTCCCATTCTCCATTCCCCCTCTGGACTTATCCAATGTTAGTTGCTGCCAAGGCAAGTGGCCCAAAATTGATCAATGGGGAATGGGTGAGCTATCTCTGGAGGTGCAACAGGCACTGGCAGCTCGCCCAAATGACTGAAATGAGGCCCGAAGCCCAATTTTGGATGGGCCACAGGCATCTGTCTGCTGCTGTTGATGATGTGCCCAAAAACAGGCCTTAACCAACTTCTACCCCAAACTCTCTCTATTGTACTGAATATATTACAGTGGACAGATGGGCCAATGCTGTTTTACGATAGAAACCAAAAAGCAATCAAGAGTACATTTATAAATAATTCACCACCAAAATAAATTTGTTGGTAATTCCTATTGTACTTGTAATTTTCTCAAACTTGATTTTCTTTATATCTTTTATGTTATTTTACTTCTTGTGGTCACTGCAGTCAAAACCAAATGATTATCACTATAATTAATATTCAAAGGGACTTCATGTTGCAAGTAAAGAGTCAAATGTTATCTCTAAACCCTCTTGGGTGCAACAGGAAGGACAAAACAAATATGTTGCAATTATTTTAGATGAAAATTCTAACCTATTATGGCAACACCAACTGGGTTGTCAACGCATCATGTCCCTCAACCTAGCACAACAATGGGTTTACTAGATGTTAACTCCTTCACACCTTCAATAATACCACTGTTTAACAGATCAATCAACAGTATAGGATATAATAAAGCCCTGAAAAACTGCTTGTTATTTTGCTTGAGTTTGAAGTGTCTCTTCCAGCCACAGATCATGATTGTTCTCCCTTCTATTTAATTCTTAATTCAACAGGTGTACTCTCAACTCGAAGTCAGAAGGTTGTGGATTGAAGTCCCACACCAGAGACTTAAGTACATCATCTAGGCTGCCATTCAGCTGCCTCGGCCCCAAGATCTGGAATTCCCTCCCTATAGCTCTCCACCTTACCATCTCTCTCTCTTCCTTTAAGACCCTCCTTAAAATCAATCTCTTTAAACAAGCTTTTGGTCATATGTTCTAATGTCTCCTTCTTTGGGTCTGTGCCAATTTTTTCTCTGATTACGCTCCTGTGAAGCACCTGGGGATGTTTTACTATATTAAAGGCGCTACATAAACGTAAATTGTTATAGACAAACAAACTGAGGCCCTGTCGACCTTCTCAGGTGGACAAAGAAGATACAATGGCACTTTTGAAGAACAGGAGAGTTATCCCCGGTGTCCTGGCCAACATTTCTCCCTCAACCAACACCGCCAAAAAAGATTATTCGGTCATTTATCTCCTTGCTGTTTGTGGTACAAATTGGCGGCCACCTTTTCCTTCATCACAACAGGGATTACACGTCTGAAAACGTTATTCAGTGGCTGGGAAGTGCCGAGGGATGTCCTGAGGATGTGGGTGCTATATAAATAAAAGTTCTTCCATTCTTCAGTTTAAGTTGATCGATTTTGATTTAAATCTTGAAACACTGCCTTTACATCTATCGAAACGTTTAAATAATAATGGAAGGGCAAAGAACAAAGGCGGTGCACATATACAAAATCACTCCCGAAAAGGGAAACCAAAACAAGTAACAAGTAAAAGTTAAGGGGGGGATGGGTCAGGACTATTACTTTGGGTTGCAGCAGGTATGCACATTTAAATTAACAGCTATTCCTCATTTAGTAGTTTTTAAGTAGTTAAACAAGTAAAGGTTCATTTCTCACTGAGTGCAGCTGCGAGCTCGCTTGTCTATTCTTTGATGTGATCACCTTTCACCTTAAACACGCAGGTGCACAAAACTTCAAAGCTTTCGTGGAGGAAACGCTCAAAGCCAAAATCCGCTCCCCACAGAAATACTAAACCTATTAGCAAGTGTACCTGTATGAAAAATAGATAACGGAGAGCTTGGAGTGCTGTGGCTGTTTTCCTGCATGTGAGATAAATTACCCAATGCGGTGTTAGTGAAATTCAAGAGGCATCAAGACCAGGCTGGAGGTACCAGTTCCAACTTGTCCCAGGACCATTACTATGAGCTCCAGCCAATGGTTTGGTAACGTACAAAATCAGAGGAATGACAACTGCTTCTGTCTTAAGCAAAGCAGCAAGGTTTCATCTTGGGTTTAAATGAGATTTATAAAAACAAAACCAACTGTGCAGTGAGTCATCTTCTGTATTTGTTACCAGGTTCACTTGCACCATCAGGTAGTACCAAGTGCTGAGGTACGTGCTACTGAAATGATCTAACAATAAAAACTGACAAAATTCATCACACTCTGCAGATGTAGTCAGCTCTCGGGTGTGAACCCGCACCTCCAAGCCTGTGCAGCAAGTGTTATTAGCACCACATCATAATTACAACTTGAGATTGCATTTACAGTACAAGCTTAGAATGCATTTACAGTGCAAAGCAACATCCGCTTCATCTTGATGCTAAACTGGCGATGTTAAGCTGGAGTCGGGGCCGAACCAGATTCTGGAGTGAAAGCAGAGCGAGACTTCCTGGAATGGAGTATAAATTCAATGCTGTGTTAAATGTGGTTTGCAAGAGCTAGGGGGAAGGAGTCCATCGGACCCCCTGAGTAATTGGTAACCCTCCCTAGCCTTTATTTAAATGTTTAGAGATCAAGGATTCTTCCTTCCCACCATCAAAATGTTAAGGGCCGAAATTTCCCCCCTCCCCCGGCCAAAAAGTAAGCGCACTCACTGAGTCAGTGGTGTTTTTTCCGCCTCAATCCATGGGGCGGAGATTGGACTAATATTCAGCTCTTTGGCTTTTATTTCGGTCGGGGTGGTGTTGAGGGGCGGAAGTGCCCTTGGAGTGGGACGGCCGTCGCTCCGAGTCATCAGCGCCTCGGACATGCCGCGTCCCGTTGACGTGTCACAACATCCCTTCCCTTCAGTTAAAGGAAAGGGCCGCTGAGAGCTCTGCAATTAGTTTAGTTCGGCCCACTGGGCCACCAGGGAGGGTTTCAGCCGGCCCAGTGGCCCGGTTCCCAAGAGGCGGTGGTGCCAGGCTGCATGTTGGTGGCCCGGCCGAACCCGTGGCCACCATTGTCGGGCCGACCTCGTAGGTCGGCTGACAATGTAAATAACACGGCGACTGCAGCAGTTCGCCCTCCCCTTTAAGGGCGGACGCGCTGCCCAGCCACACACAGCTTCCCGACCGGGGGGGGATGCTGTCAGTGGCACTGACTGGCAGCGGCGCCGCTCCCGCGGGGACATTTCCCACAGGGCAATTTCTTGCGGGGCAATTTCCTGCGCAGGGCGGAAAGGGGTCGCCGTCGGTCAGTGCGTGCCCGATGGGGCGGCAGCATGGGCAGCACGGAAACCTGTTCCCGCCGCTCTCGGCCTGAGGGCAATTTTGGATGGGTCGGCCCAGCCGTCTACCCCCGGTCAGTGAGGCCTATCCTCTCCAATACTGCATCTTAGAGGCGGTAAAGGAGGGAGCAATTTCGGCCGCTTGGATTTCTAATTTTTTTACACACAGCTCTACGCATGCATGCATCCAGTCATATGCTGATCTCTTTTTCTTTCAAATGGACAAGTTAAAGCTTCAACCGGAAAACTACAGCTATCCGTCTCAGATCAGTAGCCGCACTGTAAAGGCACCCTTAGAAAATAACTGGTGTTCTTGTGGTTGTTAGCAATATGGTGTGGTCATTACTAAGTTCACTTAGTGTTCAAGACAAATGCACCCTGCTGACTCGTGTTTTTCCCCCCAACATATTTTGATTTCAACTGCACTGGCAATAACATGAACTTACTCAGTTACAGCATCAACTACATATATTTTTAGATTATAGAATTACTCTGGTTAATTGCCTTAAAGGTATTTAACTACATTGCAACGTTTCCAAAACATAGTAGCAATTGAATGCACATATGCACCAGGCATTTTTTTTTGTAGGGGTGAGGTGTCAACCTAAAGCCAGAGAATGTCATTCTGAGAATGTCATCCTAAAGCCAGTTCCAAGAGCTGTGTGTGCCTGACTGCGGATGATGATCAGTCAGGGGCCTACTGCATGGGCTGTAGATGTTAGGCTCCGACTGACAAATGTGGGCATCATCTCTTAGAGTCAATCTTTCAACTAACAATTCACATGCATGGACTACTTCCTTCCATTCTCTTTGAGGAATGCCTGTGTTTTGAGCTTTTTGACCATTTTTCCAAAGAATTTGCGAAATATATCTTGGCCCTGAAATCCTGGCCTCCCTGGGTCCGTACAGAGTGTGTACAGACCCGGGAAGGCATCGCAAAAACCAGTTTTCCGATCTGTCAAGTTCTGGCTTGACAGATCCAACGCATCTCTGGGAGAAGGACATTCGCGCGGGCAAGATTGCGATATTTGCCCATCTCTTGTCCTGCGAGTGTCCTTAAAACTCTTGCGTCCGGCAAAAGCAGGCGCAAATCCTACTTTTACCACCGTAAGAGTTTTAAAACATACAAAAACATATAAAAATAAAAATTTAAAAACATATTTTAATGTTAGAAACCCCACCCACTAAAGTAAGTTTATTTTAAACCATAATTAAAAAGCTTTTTTAAAAACCCGGAAAAATATTTTTTGTTTCTAAGACATTTATTAACTTTAATTTAAATTAATGTTAAATATGTGATGTTTTTTCTATTTTTTTAAATTGTGTTGGGGGGGTGGGGGGTGGTGTTTCTCAATCATAATAATGAGAACGCCTACTTACGGAGTTCCCATTATTATGAATGAGAAATACATTACCTGGATTGGCTGCTCAGAGCCACGTGACTCCAGCTCCAGCTCTACGTCTGTTCAGATGTGCAAGCGCTCCAATGCACAGGGAGAGGAGGCGGCCTCAGGACTGGGATCTCTGGTGGGCGCAGCAGCAAGTGGTAAGTGCGCAGCTTTTCTCTCGAATTGAGTCGAACGCCCGCGGGAACAAGTAGCTGAGATTTCAGGACCATTAAAACACAGCTTTCTGATGCAAGTTTTTTTTTTAAAACACTTAAAAAAGACAGTTAAAATGTGAATGGAATAGGCACTGAAGTTGTTTCCTCAAAGATTAAACAATAAGCAATTAATTAGCCTGTTTCAGTAATCGATAAACTCCTCACACTCTTGCGTTGGGAGGTCTCTTGTTCTGGATATTCAGCACGTGTTGTGACATAGACCAGAAGTAGGGGCCATAAATATAAGATAGTCACTAATAAATCCAATAGCGAATTCAGGAGAAACATCTTTACCAAGAGAGTGGTTAGAATGTGGAACTCGCTACTACAGGGAGTAGTTGAGGTGAATATCATAGATGCATTTAAGGGGAAGCTCGATAAGCACATGGGGGGGAAAGGAATAGAAAGATAGTTTGATGGAGTTAGATGAAAAAGGGTAGGAGGCTCGTGTGGAGCATGGTATAGACCTGTTGGGCTGAATGGCCAGTTTCTGTGCTGTAAATACTTTGTAATCCTCTCAGGTTGTGAACGCAGAGATTAAAACAGAGACAGAAAGCTGCAAGGTCAAGTTTTTAACCAGGCTCAGAAGCTTAGAATATAGGAGGGTAGTTAGAATACATTTTGGTTAAATCAAACAAGATGTGGGGAAGTGCAGACTATTCATTATTTTGAATTATGTGAAGATAAATTGTACTGATTGAATTTGATCATCACTGTTACTCTATGTCCACTAGCTATGAAACAAAGCAGCTTAAAGACTTGTATCTGGCCTTGTCTTAGATTCTTGGTCCACCGTTGAAAAGTTTGTGAGGGCAAGTGCAAAGGTCATGACTATGTGGTTCACATCACAACGGGATTCTAGCCAAATGAGAGGGGAGGTAGCGAGCTAAGGTTTAGGCTGAAATTACCAAGGATAAAGAATTGCTTGGTTCAAAGGTTGACAGAAGAGAGGAGGGAGGATAGCTGGATGGTGAAAACTAGAATTCTACAAAATTGTAAAAAAGAGACTGTAAGAGAAGGAAGAGGGTGAGATGCTTCAAGGAAAAGGTGTCAAGAGAAGTAACAGGAGAGGTCAAGATGAGACTTGACAATAAGGGTTGTGCTGCTGACACAATGTTTTGGGGTGGTGAAAACTATAGCCAGGTGGGATAGCATTTGTAAGGGGGGCGGAGTTGTTGACAGAGGCAAGTTTTGAGAGTTTCAGAATGTCGATACATACACAACACCAAAGTAGCACTTCTTGCTTGTCGGCTGATGGAGGAGTGCAACCCTTTGACTATTATCCAAAACATATACGAACTTTACCACTTGGCCATAATCATTAATTATGATCCAAGCATCACTCAACATTAACTGTCCTTTGCACACTAAGGAAAATCACACGCATACATTCCCGCATTAAGGGAAAAGAAAAGAAAAGAGAAACCATATGGCGCTCCAGCAAAAACACATCAGAACAGTTTTCTAACCTGTCAGATACAGAGTGTCTCCATTGCTTTAAAATTACACACGTGAAGTTTTGTTTTACCCATCTAGGGAGCACCAAGGAATTTGAGCTGAACTCAAATAATTTCACCATATGATTGTAACAGAAACTAGCAAGTGCAGCAAGAGAAATTATTTCTATTATCAATAGTCCATCCTTACACAAACATCAACAGTGGAGAGAGGATGATAAAGAGGAAGGGGAGGAGGAGGAGGAGGAGGAATGGGAGGAGGTAGGGGAGGAGGAAGGGGAAGGGGGAGAGGGAGGAGAAGGAGAGAAGGAAGGACGGAACTTTTTCTTTGTTGATTATGAGGATGATGAAGGTGAGGAGAAGGATGACGAGGGAGAGGAAGTCAGATTAATGGTGGTGTGATCAATTATTATAAGTCAACTTAAGTGGTTTTAAAATTACAAGCTAACCCCTCTGTGGCATTGCTCATCGGTCATCTGAGCTCCAGAACATGATTGCGATGGTTAGCTGCTATATTTTCTCTTGCAAAACTGTTCTTAATAGGTTTTGTGGCCAGAATTTAATTGCTGCTCAGTGAAGGAAGGTTGCAGATTATCAGGTGCTTGTCTCTGGCTTGTGTCAGAGGAAAACAAGTGCTTGTCTTTCTCTTTAAAAGCTTTTCCATTTTGAAGTGCAACAGATACACCCAAAACTTTTATGTAAATAGATTACTGATTTCGAATCTTTTAAGAAATGAAGGGGGGGGGGGGGGGCGGAATTGGTCAAAAAATCTTATTTCAATTAGTGGAATAATTTGGTTAGTGTGATGAGAACAGAAGTTACAATATTCAGAATGTACAGAAAAGAGAAGCCTACCCCTCACTGTATTGTGTAGTTATCTCAATCCAGAAACATCAAGATCATATCACAAAATAATTAGCAACAAAAAGGAAAAAGAGCTGGATACAAAACTGAGGTTACATCAGCTTTGCTAAGACTAGTTAACTCAGCTTGGGCCAGAAACAGGATCAGATATCTTTTTGGCCCATACGACGGCCCAGTATTAAACTGAGTGGTGCATTTATAAAGTCAGTCATCAAGGGAATCAGATTTTAGATACATTAGTAAAATAAGGCGAGTATGAAACTTAAATCTGAACTGGTTGTGAATTAAGCGATTGGGATTAGTTCAGAAAATTTTAACTTTGGATATAAGAACATAAGAAATAGGAGCAGAAGCAGGCCATTTGGCCCCTTGAGCTTACTCCGCCATTCAATAAGATCATGGCTGATATGATCTTGGCCTCAACTCCACTTCCCTGCCTCGCTCCCCATAACCCTCGACTCCCTTTAAAAATCTGTCTATCTCCACCTTAAATATACGCTATGTGAATTAAATAAATAGTGTACAGGAGTAGAAAACTGTACAATTAATAAAAAGCAAAAAGTTATTTGTTGCTAAGTTCAAAAGTAAACCAGATGGTGTGATGCAGATCCTTGGTTGAGGCGGAGGCAGTGTCTTCTTTAGGTTAGCAGAGAATTGTTCAGGTTATATTGTATATGTTCCCTGATGCCAAGCGATGATCTGAAAAATATCAAGAATTATGCTGGCTGCCGATATTTATGGGGCGATGGGGAGGGTGCGGGGATCCTAAAATGGCCGGAGAACCTTTTCCTGCCTGGCAGCTGGCCAAATTGACGGGTTGGTCAGTGGCTGGGAGGGAAACCCAGCGGCAGGACAGCCCAGCCGGGGACCTGTGGACAGTTGCTGTTTCGAACCATGATTTAAATATGTTAATGAAGAGACCCGCCGGACGCCACCAAACCCGCCGCCATAAAAACATCAATGGCGGCTTTTAAAAAAAACTCATTCTTGGGATGTGGGCGTTGCTGTCAAAGCCTGGCATTTATTGCCCATCGAGAAGGTGGGGGTGAGCCGCCTTCTTGAACCACTGCAGTCCGTGTGGTGAAGGTACTCCCACAGTGCTGTTGGGGAGGAAGTTCAAGGATTTTGACCCAGCGACTATGATGGAATGGCGATATATTTACAAGCCAGAAAAGTGTGTGACTTGAAAGGGAACTTGGAGGTGATGTAGTTCCCATGCGCCTGGCCTGCTGCCCTTGTCCTTCTTGGTAGTAGAGGTCGTGGGTTTGGGAGGTGCTGCTGAAGAAAATCCACATGTGGATTAGAGTCGCGTTTCACGCATTTGATGGTTTAACCCCATCGAACCCTCTTGTCATTGTGGGGTGGGGGGGGGAGGGTTAATATCTTGGCCATTGTAGCTAATGGCAGTTAGACTATATTTACTTCACTAGTGATCTTTACTGCATGTATGTCTTTTAGTTCCTAGGGGCTCAATTTTGGCCAGGAGTACTCTTTTTTTTGGAGTAGGCTGCTTTTTCTGATGTAACTTAAAAATCCCCAGTTTCCCCAATCAATTTGCACCAGCGTTTTTAGGTTAGTTTTTTTTATCAAAAGGGGGCGTTATCAGCCACCTACGCCAGTTCTGGCCATTTAGGCAACTTTGGCCAGCTAATAGTTAACTCCATTTCTACTTAGGCCAGCATATGTGGCCACTTGAAGAAACTCTTGTGGAGAGTTAAAGAAATTGGTGCAGGTAAGGAAATCAGCGCAGGTAAGTGCAGCAGATGCCCGGACAGCTGCAGCAGGAAAGGTAAGAGAGAGGGGGAGAGAGAGACTGGGGAGGAAGGGAGAGGTGGGGGGAGGGAGAAGAGGTGGGGCGGAAGCCTTTGAACGGGAGGGAGGAGACCACGCGGTCTGGGCTAGGGGTGGGGGAGAAGACTGGGAGGTCACTTGGCCAGGGCTAGGGGTGGGCAGGAGAACTGACATGCGTTCACCTGCCTGCCGGTGAGTTAAGAGATCGCGTCGGCAGGCAGGAGAAGTCACAGAACGCATGCAGGAGAACTGACAGAACTCTCCGTCAGGCAGGAGAACTCACAGGTTACCATGGGAGCCCGATCTTTTTGGCGCAGATCAAGGCTCCACCCCCCTTGGGTTAGGCCATGCCAAAATGAAGGGATCCTAAGGGGAAACTTACAACACATTTTTTTTTGGCATACACGGGCCACAAAAAAATCGGGCGTAACTCTTCAAGTACGCCAAAAAAATGCTTTGGGAAAATTCAGCCCATGGTATGTAATGGGTATTTACATATCTATTCTTCAGCCAATTTGAATTTAAATTTCAAATACGGAGTATATGAATTTACTTTATTACAACACTTCCTACATTACAACAGTGACTACACTTCAAAAAGTACTTCATTCGCTGTAAAGCGCTTTGAGACGTCGGTGGTCATGAAAGGCGCTATATAAAGTCTTTCTTTTTTTATATATATTTGGTGAATTTTTGTAATCATCAAGGTGAAGGATGCTAATTACTTTTGTCACTCAGTATCACCATCAAGAACTCCCAGGTCAGCTAGAATGCAGCCACATGCAGATTAAAATGTCCTCTACTTTGTCCAACAATCTCTTCCTCAGAAGTCTTCTGTTACTGCACCAATAGACATTTTTCCACTTTCTACTCAATCACCGTTACAGACTTTTTGAATGTTTGCCATTTTTTGTGCAAACCATTGCTAAACTTTGTGCGGTTTTGTATTGGGGATTAATGCCCACTGGGACCTGAGTTGAAACTATCAAATTTACATCATGTAGAACCTTTAATACAAACAGAGGGAGGAGACGAATAATTTGCAATCATGGAGATGCTATGGATGAGTGGGCATACAGTTGGCAACCACAGCAGGTGGCTAAACAGGCTCTAAACTAAATACAGAATACATAAATCGCAAAAACTCACTTTGTACTGTTTTAGGTTCTCCATAAATCACCAGAAAATGTTTAACCATATCTTTAATAAATCAAATGAAATGAAACATGGATTCTTTATAAGCCGAGATATTCAGATTGCATGCAAGGCTAAAATGTGAGACAACTGGTGAAGAATGATAAGATGTACTTGCCATTGTTAGTCGACGTGTATCCAAGGTCCGTTGATCTCGGATAAGGAATGTCAGCACGTGATGGCCCGGCGGGTCCTGGTGGTCCTGGGGGACCTGGTAAACCTCTTGCACCAGAAACGCCTGCTGCACCAGTCGGACCCAGAAGCCCTGGTGGACCTGACAAATCAATGTAACAAATTGCGTTAGGTTGATAAATATAAAGGACTAGCTCAATATTTCGTTTTAACTTCTGACACCTGACAACACAATGACAAATTAAGTTGCAAGCTCCACACATATTAGAAGCACCAACAATTTGGAGAGCAACTAACGTTTCTCAATATTGTACTGGTGAATGCACACCACCGTAAGCAGCTGCAAGACCTGTAATAGCGATTAACAGATAATAAGTTCCAAACACAGTACTTTCAATCGCTCCTCTTGCCAGCCCCCCCCTCCCCCACCCCCCCCACCATGTACAACTCCAAAACCCCTGTAATGTATTTGCTTCATGGATTCTTTACTTAAGAATTCATAGCAACACATTGCTATTAAGAACTAATTGGTTTATTAACAAAGGTTTAACAATCACACTACACATTACCCGTTCATCCACTAGGCTGACAACTGCATACCTCATTGTCGATGACCTTGACCCAACTGACTGGGGTTTTATTGAGTCTTGTTAACATCATGTGACTGGCTAATCCACTCACAATGCAACAGCTCTACAACTCTTTTGTTGCAAAACAAAAATAAACGTTAAATCAAGTGCCCCCTTATTAAAGGGGGGACACTACAAACAGTTTACAAGTGCCTTTTTTTTTCAACAGCTCTACAAACCTGGGAGCATACTCACAGGTGCATACACTACAACCTCCTACTCAGAAAAATATTTAATTGCAGTTAGTCGCATCTTCTCAGGAAGATATTAACAGCTTCCTATGCCTGCAGGAACTTAAATCTCTTGTACAAAACAAGCACAACCAAAACAGATTACCTGCTCATTCATTCATTTGTTGTCTGTTGGACTGCACTGCACAGAAATGAGTTGCCACGTTTGCTTACATAACAGTAATTTGTTTTTGTAAAGTGCTTCGGGATGTCCTGGGACCCATATAAATGCAAATGCTTTCTCTCTTGGGAAATAATGGGCAAAAGGTCTAAAATATGAAGGATAAATTTGAAGCACATCGAGAGGAATGTGAGTTCTAAACACAGTGGCCCTGAATTTCTGCCGTTCTCCCAATTTCCTACTGTAACTTCAGAGTGAGATCAGTGCAGCTCCCAGAGAAATGATGCCAACAGCCAGCCATTTTCTCTGGGGATTCTGCCAATCCCCCGCTGAAGTTACCACAGGAAACTGGGAGAATCCACAGAGCAATTCAGGGCCAGTATACGCTTTTGGACAGAATTAATCTTCAGGCATTCAAATGTTTTTTTGTTTCTCATGTCACGAACAAGTGCTTCAGATGCTACATACAAACAGAGGTGCAGACTCCATTCTTCCCGTGGGCATGCAACCTCCTGAAAGAAGATTTCCGAAGTGTTCAGAGATCCAGCATTCTCCAGATTTGATGAGAAAGATCATCAGGCAAGATGGATCATTTTAATGGCAGGGCACCATGTTCTTCATTTACGTGTATACACACAGTACTCTTCTTTCAGGATAAGCACAATAAGGTATGACCTCTCTATTCGCTGATGTTAGTGAAAAAGGCAGCACAACTTTAAAGTAGGGAAACAATTTCTCCAACATTAGAGAGTTATTATCCAATTGAATCCACTCTACTGTTACTTATATGTCACATGCATCAAAGATTCTTATAGCAGCAGGAAGTTTTTAACACTATATTAAAGGGTCAAAGTGGCACCAATTTCTAAAAGAAAAAACCCACAGAAAATAAATTAACATTAATTTCCCTTCACTGACATAATTTCACATGCTACACCTGCTAAAACAAAATATTTATATAGGTATCGTTTTCCAGTTTAGCAGGACAAATGATTCATTTGAAGCTACTTACATCTGCAACTCTATATTAAATAAGCAATGGAAACCACTCAAAGTCTCTCACACCAAAACAGCAGAGACCAGTAGATAGTCTTTTCTTTGACAGTAAAGCAGCTATTGAGGGATCTGAGACTATTGTGAAACTGTTTTTATTTTGTGTTATTACAGCTGTTGGAGGTGTCACAATATCTGTCCCAAAGCTTTCGGATCTAGTCCCTACTGTCAACATAATCTGAAACGCTTGCTCTACATAGCTCTTTGGGGGTCAATGACTATTCCTCAATAGCAAATGTTTGATTTAAAATAAACAGCAGCAATAATTAAGCAAAGGAAGGGAGTCTTGTGTTGCTTTTATTGGGTACATCTGAAATGTACCATCTGTCCTAGAGAAACATATTTGTACTAATAACATAATTCCCTGGGTCAAAAGTAACTCTTAACAATGAAAACAATATGTAGCACAAGTACAACAAAGATTTGACTTCTCTGCAGTTCATTAGAAAGAAGTCTGATTAAGCATTATCAGGGAGGGTTGGATTACAGTAATGCTCGATCATTGGATCCAGCCCAATAAGGCTCAGAGTACGGCATCTATAACAGAGGCTGCAAAAGTTATCAAATTCCATCAATAATGTAATTGTTTGTTTACATTATGTACCACAATTCACATTTGCTCCACGTTTCCAAGCTTCCATCAGTGAGCCTGTTCTCCCTATGGCCAGAAACTTAACCGTATGCGTTTAGTGTATGGGGTAACAGCGTGCCTTAGGATATGATATCCAACCTTTATTGCAACTTCGCTACTGGAACAGCACTTTCATTGTTTTAGAACACTGATAATATTAGTTATGCAGGCATTTTCTAAAAAAAGGCTAAACTGTTAAATAGTTTATTCACAAGCAGAGTTTAAGAGACACGTGTTAAACAGTACAAATGCAGCCATCTCAGGTCAGTTCAGAAAATAAGATCACTTGTAAATTGCCTTGCAAAGCTTGAGATAGTGTACTTATCGTAAGGAAATGTGCAGTCTTGTTCCTCGGCAAAAATAGAAAGCCAGGGTTACACTCTTACTCATTTTCTAGCTATTCCTATTGAAAGTGCATGAATCCATGTATGGGGGAAATAAAGAGAGTGGGTACTGAGTGAGGACTGAAGCAGGCTTAAATGTTGGTAGCTGCACAGTCACCGACTCTGCAGACATTCACTGTTTAGGCTCTCTTATGAAGAATGTCCTTTTCAGCATGGTATGTGAGGGCAACACGTGCATTGCAACCTTTTGCCAACATGAATCAAAACTTCAAGAGAGGAAGGAAGAAAGAAAATGGTATTCAGACAACTTTTCATGTTATTGTTCATTCAAAAAGAGGAGTTACTGCTCAGAGAAAGGATAGGAAAAGAACAGCAGATAATGAAAAAGATACATTAATGATGTAAAATCTATTAATATAGATTATTACCATATATTTTTCATATTCCAGTATGATTAATAACCTATATTAATAGGTTTTACCCACTTTCTTTGAAACATTTTACATTGTATTGGTTCTTTGTCCAGTTTTTTTATAAATGGATCTGCGAACTTGTTATTTATTCACAGAGGCACTTGGGTGTGTAAGCAATCTTATTTTAAAAAGTGCTTAATAAAACATGGCAGCAGATGGATTTGCAAGTACATGTACACTTCTAGGTTTATTTTCAAACAACATAGCCAACATTAAACTGATTTCCCAAACTACTATAAAATACAGAAAATTCTACATTAATTTGCCTGAATTTGCTATGTTTAGTAATTTGCCAGCAGCTTCAAGCAGACACCATACCAACAAATCAAAATTAGGACCAAAAACATTTTTCACTGAAGTCACTTACAAAGGTGGTGTCAGTAATTTAACGAATATTTCAAAAGAAAAGCGACCCATTAGCAAGTCCATGCACAGAGCCCCAATTACCTGACCATTCATCCAATGCCTTCTAATGTCAGCTGTGGCTCAGTGGGTACCACACTTGCCTCTGAGCCAGAAGGTTGTGGGTTCATATCCCACTCCAGGGACTTGAAGCAAACAAATCTAGTCTGATGCTCCAGTGCAGTGCTGAGGGAGTGTTGCACTGTGGAGGTGCCGTCTTTCAGATGAGACATTAAACCAAGGACCCGTCTGCTCTCTCAGTTAAAAGATCCCATGGAACTATTTCGAAGAAGAGCAGGAGAGTTATCCCCGGTGTCCTGGCCAATATTTATCCCTCAATCAACTTATCTGATCATTATCACATTGCTATTTGTGAGAGTTGCTGTGCACAAATTGGCTGCTGCGTTTCCCACATTACAACAGTGACTACACTCCAAAAGTATTTCATTGGCTGTAAAGAGCTGTGAGACGTCCGGTGGTTGTGAAAGGCGCTATATAAATGCAAGTGTTTCTTTATTTTAAGTGAATGTATGGTTGAAGAAGAAATCATGAAATTCTCTTAAAATATCAGCACTGGCTTAAAAGTGCATATCCTGGCGGTTGCATTGACAACTTAAAGATCGGTGATAAATCTATGTTTGAAGAAGCAGTAGGTTTGTCTACATACAAGGATTTCTGGAGTGAGAATAACTGAGAAACTTGAAAACAGCATCAACGAATGAAATAAATGTAGCATGTAATTAAATCCTACAGCAATCTCCCTGTGACAGGAATTGGCAACACCATGCCAAAGGAAACAAAACTAATGCACTGTGCACAGATTTAATCATTTATTTTTAACAGGCACTCTGTCACCAAAATACTTGCACTCTTAATGCCTTGGCTCACATCCTGTAGGTTTAACAAAAGAAATAAACATGTAATTGAAATTTGAGGAATTCTGGACGATTGTTAAATACTCCCAGAGTGGACTTTCAGCATCTTTGAAGGGGTGGAATCCAAAATTCATCGTAAAGTATAAATATCGTTTGAGAAGTATCCACTGGGGGAGGTTGGGGGGGGAGAAGTGACGGTTAATGGTTGAAAGGATGAATTTATATGCACAATATTCTTTCTTGGTCAATTTGTTCTCGATAAAATTAGTAACTTTCTTACCCCCCCACCCCCCGCTCCCCCAAGAATCCCTCTGATTTATCCGATGCTAAAGCTGGTGACTCGTGGTTTGATATGGCTCAATAGGTGCCTGCAACTCTCCAAATCACCCATCATCTACGAGCCTGGATAATGAATGCTGGCAAAACACTGGCTGTAGGGAAGAACCAGAGCTGAACGTGGTCCAGTGCTTAACTCATCAGGAACTCAATTTTTCAGCAGGGTTTACCAGAAAAGGAGCAGAATCATGGCTAATTTTATCCGTTTCTAGCACGGGCAAGGCAGTTACTGCATGCATATAGCTATCCCAGCGGAGATTTGTCAACTCAGGAATCAAACTAGGAACAAAGGCCCTTATTTTCCATTTGCTGGATTTTTGGCACCCGTGCATGTTAACATACGATATTTTCGTGTACGTTTGCGCCAGGAAAAAAAAAATTGGGACTTTCGCCAAAGAAATATTTGAATTTGACGCAGCGCTCCCCGAAGTTAGTCTGGGGGGCGGAGCGGAACTTCAAGTCTGTGCTAAAAACTCTCCGGGCATGCGCGAAAAGCTGAAATTGCCAGGGCAACCAGAGACGCTGAAGCAAGCTGAAGCCCGCTCCCCTGAAAGAATTGCTACCTCACCACTGCCGAAAGGGCCACAAAGGGCCTCTTCCCCTCGCTGGACTTGCTGCCACCACTCCAGCCCTCTCCCCCCCCGCCCAATCACCCCCGGCTGGACCCACTGCATTCCCGGGCCGAAAGGCCCTCCCGCTCCTGAACTTCAACTCGCAGGTAGAGCGGGATTGCAGCGGGTCCAGCCGGTGGGGAGCAGTCCTTTCGGCCCAGAAATCTTCTTCCCTTGCTCCAAAAAGAGTTCCGTGTGGAAAAAAAAAGGTATTTTATTGTGTATTCTTATTGCCTCGCTCCTGTCCTCTTGTGCACCGCGCTGATTCCTAACATACGTTTTTTTTTCGGAGTAACTATTTGTACTAAGTCTCCCTTCATGCACCGAAGCAAGAGTGAGGACAAATATCTCCGACTCCGTCCCATCCCCCAGTGCAATTCCCACTAACCCTCTTATGCGCATGCGTCCTCCTTTCCTCCCCTCTCTTTCCCCACCCTCCCTCCCACCGACCCAAAACCGGCCCCACACGTTGCCTCCACTGCCTCCAATGCATCAGCAGCCCCGAGCCTCTGATCATGCAGCGGGCCTAGACCAGTTCAGGGAGAGCAGGCCTGACGGGGAGAGCGGGCTGGGTGGGGAGAGCGGGCCGGGCGGGGAGAGCGGGCCTGACGGGGAGAGCAGGCCGGCAAGCTTTGGGGGAGGTGGGGGAAAGGGAGAGAGCAAGCTTGGGGGTGGGGGGGGGTGAGAGAGAGCTTAGGGGCGGGAGAGAGAGAGAACACAAGCTTGGGGGGTGGTGCGGAGGGAAGAGAGCTTGAGAGGGAGAGAGAGCGAGCTTGCGGGGCGGAGAGAGCGAGAGCTTGTGGGGGTTGGGGAAGAGAGACTGGGGGGGGGGGGCTGCAGAGAGAGAGAGCTTGGGGGGGGAAGAGAGAGAGAGCACGAGCTTGGGGGTGGGGGAAAGAGAGAGCGAACTTGGGAGGGGGAGAGACTGGGGGGTGCGGTGAGAGAGAGAGAGCTTGTGGGGGGGAGGGGGGAAGAGAGAGAGCGAGCTTGCAGGGTGGAGAGAGAGAGCTTGTGGGGGTGGGGAAGAGTGCGAGCTTGGGGTCGGGGGAGAGAGACTCGGGGTGGGGGAGCTGCAGAGAGAGAGAGCTTGGGGGGGGGGGGAAAGAGAGAGAGAGCGCGAGCTTGGGTGTGGGGGAAGAGAGAGAGCAAGCTTGCGGGAGGGGGAGAGAAACTGGGGGATGCAGTGAGGGAGAGAGAGAGCTTGTGGGGGGGGGGGAAGAGAGAAAGAGAGCGTTTGGGGGGGGAAGAGAAAGAGACACAGGTGCGGGGGGGCAGGGAGGCAACTCTGAGATGGATCACGTTCTTCTTACCCCCTGGTGCATGTTACGAGGGACATCGTTGGGGTGGACGAAATTCAGATGTCACGACACTGTCACTATTCACTTCATATCCAATAAACACAATTCCACACAATGCCCCATCTATAGAATGGGTGGGGGGTTAAGGGTCTTCAGCTAACAGAGGGATGCACTTAAGCTGGGGTAATGGATCGAATTACAAAGTTGAATGTCACTCAGTACTTGGGCTGGGCAGTTCCAGTTACACATTCCAGGAGGAACTTCAGGGTGTGGCTTATCCTCCAAGGGGACCCATCAGCAAATAGGTCTGGAGAGCCAATCAGAGAAATGGCTGCATTTCAGTTCGTACAAATAGACAACATCCTTTTTTTTTTGTGGGGCCCTTGGGCAGTGTGCGCCGCGCTGAAAAAAATCGTGGACGGCCAAAATCAACTATAACTAACCAGGTACACCAGGTTAATACATGATGCATTGTTTTGTAACCCTACAACATCAGGTCCCCAACTGTAATAACTTCAGTCATATCATGTTTTTGACACTCATTCCAGTTGGGAGACAGTGCATGTTTGTAGTAGCAAGCTTACTTGCCAATGACCAACAAGCATAAATCAATCCTATAGCAAATCGGCAACAGACGGAAATGGCTATGTACATTAGTGTCATTTTTAAAGCATTGGTATTTATACACATTTTTTGTTAAATTAAAAGCACATTTTCTACACTTATGCCTGAAGTTTGGTCTCCGTCATCTAAAAGATTGAATTTAAATGACTGTGGGGTCCAACCTAAAAATGTCAAAGTAGAACTCTCATCTACAAGTAGCAGAATTGGAAGGGATCCAGTTCTGTTAAGATGGAAATGTAGATAAACTGGCTCATGTTGAAAAAAGTACTAGTTGGAGAACTTACAAATCCAGAAATGCTTACTTCCCTGAAAGCACATTCATTGTTCTGTCAGAGTTAC
Organism: Pristiophorus japonicus; assembly: GCF_044704955.1. Lineage (NCBI taxonomy): Eukaryota > Metazoa > Chordata > Chondrichthyes > Pristiophoridae > Pristiophorus > Pristiophorus japonicus. The sequence goes on along the minus strand of NC_091984.1, from coordinate 210,634,731 downwards.
TAAGGAACTTCTGTTTTTGATTTTGTAGTTTTCTCTAAAAATATTTAAAAATGCTTCATAAAGGCAGCTTTAATTGACTATGATGTTGTATCTTAAATATCATCTGCAAATGTTAGACTTCATGTTTCACAGATCCCATCGCTGTGAAACACACAGAACCATATTCCAGCTATTCCATCAATTTAAGCAACTCAGTCCGGATGTATTAAATTTCAAAACATCACTGACAATAGATTCAATTGCTTAACTTTTATTCCAAAGGTCATGAAGTTAAGTGCCAGGGTTGCCTGTCACTCAGACTGAGCAAATGGTAAGATGGGCTGCTGGACATAACAGCATGTGGCCACAAAGCCACTTAGTCCACCTGAACAGACACTGTCCAGGAACAGTGTAGATGGTATCAGGACGTAGTATGTGACTGAAAACTTCCTAACCTCCTGGCTGTAGGGATCAGCAGCAGCATATGCGCAATGCTGGACAGGGCTCAAGTCTGCATTTCAAAGAAAACAATCATTACTGCTCAGGTGGCCTTTCATTTCTGCAATGCAAGAACCAGGATTAAGAGCAGTATAAAATCATAGACCACAAAGCACAACCTGAAACATCAAACCTTCCTCACAAACAGTGGACAGCCATCAACCGATCTCAGAACCGGTCATGGTAGATGCTGCCACCTTCTCCATAGATAGAAGATTAAAGCATCCCCCATCATGCAACTGTGCGGCTTCTGATCAGACCCTGGAGCAATCATCAAGCACTGCCCTCAGAGGAAATTCCCAGGCAGCCTACAAGATATCCATGCTGTTACAAGCTTTGGCCTGGATATCTGATTTAGATATTGATATTTGATTTGCTTTACTACTACGATATGAAAGATGAAGAAGAAGATGAAGATGAAGATGAAGATGAAGAAGAAGGTGAAGGTGAAGCTAGAATGTGACAGCACAGAAACTGGCCATTTATTCCATCAAGTCAATACGAGTGTTTATATTCCACATGAGCCACCCAGTCTCATCCCACATTCCTGCTCATTCTCGATATACCTGAATATTTCTCTTTTCCCACTTGTTACGTTCTACCATTGGCGGCCGTGCTTTCTGTTGTCCAGACTCCAAGCTCTGGAATTCCCTTCCTAAACTCCTCGGCCCCTCTGCCTTTAAGATGCTCCTTAAAACCTACTTTTTTGGCCAAGTTTTTGGTCTACTGTTCAAATGTCTCCTTCTTTGGCTCAGTGTTATTTTTTTCTTATTACGCTACTGTGAAGCACTTGGGGACGTTAAAGGTGCTATATAAACGCAATACATTTTTGTTGTTATTCAAGCTACTATCAAATTCCCTTTTAAAATATTTATGAATACTGCTTCAATGGTTTGTAGCACAGAATTCCACATTAAAACTATTTTGTATCTGTAAAGCATGCACTCCCATGGACTGCCACCAGGGAGTGCATCTCTGATGTCCCGAGAGATCCCAGCATCCCTTGGGAGCACTGTATATAAGCAGGCCCCTAAGGCCTGTTCCTCACTCTGGAGTGTCTTAATAAAGACTGAGGTCACTGTTACTTTAACCTCCCTGTGTGCAGTCTCATCTGTGTTAGGAACATAATAAAAACCATGATCTGTGTAATGAAAGATTTTCTAATCTGCCCTTTTGGGGCCTGATATTGATCCCCTGACACATTTTGCCTGCTGCATTTTATGCTGTGGGTGCACAGAGGAGAATTATCTAAGCTTTTCTGCTGCCCCCTCATTTAAAGAAAGAAGAACTTACATTTATATACCGCCTTTCATGACTTTGGGGGCAAGATTGCCCTGCACCCCGAATTTGGGCGGTAACCTGCTCGGGCCGGGACTTCCTGTGCCCGGCGCAGAAGTCTCGCCCCCGCCACTGAATTGGGCTTACCGTCCCCTCAAAAGGAAGTGGAGCGCAATCTCGTGTGCATCACTTCCTGTGGGGGCGGGTTCTGGGCCGCTTCAGCAGCCCCCACCCCCCACCCTTCACTAAAAGGGGAGGGCCGCTGTGCACTCTGCACAGCCTCTGATGGCCTCCACTCAGCCACCAGGGTAGCGTGGGACTAGGCCTGCAGCCTGGCACCCAAAACCGAGTGCCAGGCTGGACGATGGCAGCCCGGACCACGCTAGGGATCACGTACAGGAGCCGACCCAAGAGTCATCAAACCAGTCAAAATGATGGTGCGGGATGCTGGCGACCTCCCCTTTAAATGCCGCACCGCGAGCGGATGCCGGCCAGCCTCGCGACCTGCTGAGGAGTTGCCGCACACAGCGATGACGTCATCGCTGGTTGTGCGACAGCTTGGGGCGCTACCTGTGTGGCACGGCCCTGCCATGGCAGCGCCTCTGCAAACTCCCGGGCTATTTCCCCAAGAGCCGGTCGCGCCCCCCCCACCCCACCAGACCCCCACCCACAGGGTGAAAAGTCTCTTCCATCCCATTGGCGCCTGGCCTCTAAAAAAATGGGCAATTTCACCCCAAACGTGTTTCACAGCTAATGAAATATTTTAAAGCGTAGTCACTGTTGTATTGTAGGAAATGCAATCAGTGATTTACATCCCAGAGTGATTTGCATCAAGCCCAGGGAGCACAGAGGTCAGGATTTCCTGAGCACGGAGCAGAACTGTGCTGGTGCAGTTTAAAGCGCCCCTGAATGGATAGGCTCAAGGCACACGTAATATTGGGCTCCGGGCCCTATTTTCATCGAGCCGGTGAGCTGCCGACTCCTAAAGGGAGCTCCCAAATAGCAGACAGGAGAAGACGACGTGAAGATCGGGCTGCTGCGTCGCTCTCAGGTAAGTCCGTAAAGGGGACCGGGAGGGAGGATAAAGGTGGCTGCAATTGGGAAGGGTGGTCAGCGATCAGAGGTATTGGGGGAGGACAGCAGCGGCGATTGGGGATGGGAGTCAAGCTCAGGTTGTGTTGCGGGGGGTGGGGGGTGAGGGGGGGAAGGTGGGTGCAGTGGCTGGTAGTTCCCACGTTGTTTGAATGTGAAGCCGAGACGAGCTCTCCTGCTCCAATATTTTAAACACTTACTTTGTTGGTTGCGGCCTGCAGCTGTCCCTTTAACCATGTAGACCAGGTACACACGGCAGATGATGGACAAGAAAAGAATCTCTGGTCCATCACTCAATTGTGATGCCTTGTGCCAGCTGTGTGCTGGCCACCCAATATTGCAGAGGCAGCCTCAAACAGGTGTTAGACACCTTATTTTACTATGTGAAGGGTCTACCGCCTGTTACAGGGGTGGGCCCTGGATACCTATTTTTTGCCTACACAAATATGGCAGGAGGCGTCCTTCCAGTTCGTAATGAGCGTACACTTCCTGCCCGCCATATTGGAGGTGATGGTGCCAGTTTAGCGCCCGAAAATCAGGCACGATGCCATCCAATTTCTAGGCCAAGGACTCTGATCTCAGTTTTCTCTTCTCTCTGTGTCTGGTGCACTGAAGTGACCCCTTTACAACTCTTACTCATGCCTTTGCACTGGCTCGCAGGCATCCTTCCTGCCTTGGTACACTCTGGTTTAGTTTTTATGCATTCTCCAGAACACTAAATATTAAAAGTAGCCTTTTTTGCTAGTTGTCTATTGCTGCCGTTTTGGAGCAGCAAGGGTTGGATTACAGTAATCCCTACTGTATGCATAAAGATCTGTAAATCTCCAACACCTCTGAAATAGAAAAAGAAAAACAGTGGACTTACAGAAAGAAAAATAGCAGCCAAAACAAGAGAGGGGGAAAAAGTGGCGAGTAGTTTAGAGAAATGCAAAAAACACAGAACAGGTAAAGAAGCAAAGAACAACGAAACCAAGAGCTTGAACTGTAAATGTCAGAAAATACACAATGAAACAAACAAAACATTAAAAAGGAAAGCAGAAAAACTGAATTGAAGAAATTAGGAAAAAAAGTGCAAAAAAAATCCAAAATTAATTGAGTTTGAAAAACAAGTATCAGTGGGAAAAAGGTAAGTAGAATGAATTAGATAGTTACTTGAAAAAGAGGACACAAGGAGTGATTTTGTACTCAATGGGAATGATTTTGACTTTTGGCAATAGTGACGATATCGGATCAGCCGCCTGTTATACATCTCTCCCGATGTTTTTATTTTAATATTTTCATCTCACGTTCCAGTCAGGAATGTTATTTTTTTACTGTGGTTACTCTGTGTCAGCTAGGAACACATACTACAAATCCAATGATTTTAAAAGCTGCAACACTGATTTGTCAAGTTCACAGTGCTTAGCTATGTGAGATCTGTCAGCAGAGTACAGGACTGGGATCGACTACACTTCAGCTGAGCACAAAAAATACAAAATAGATTGATCATTTCACTTTGTCTTGCCACAACTTACTCTGTTTCACTGACCAGATATCCACGCCATCAGTAAGGCTGCCGACTTCCACCTCTGCAACTCCACCCCTGCCTCAGCTCATCTGCTGCTGAAACCCTCATCCATCCTTCAGACTTGACTATTCCAATGCTCTCCTGGCCGGCCTCCCCCCTTCCACCCTACATAAACCTGAGCTCATCCAAATCTCTGCTGCCTGTATCTTAACTTGCTCCAAGTCTCGTTCACCCATCATCCCCATCATCATAGATAGTCCCTCGGACGAGGATGACTTGCTTCCACATGAGTTCACAGATGTTTCAATGAAGGAGCCGATATTCCAGTCCTGAACTCCAATTGAAGGGTGGAAGATGCCTGTGCGTGGATTTTTCTCTTTAAATGTGTGGTGACCGTTGCACATCAGCCACCACACGGGCTTGATAGAACTAGGCCTTTATCCAGTGGCAAGGATTAACCAGGACAACTGGAGACCAGCTCTGCTGCATGGACCTAGCGCGCACACATATTGCAGTGTGGGCAGGCCCGTGCTGCCCCTGGGCCCTCGGCTCTTCTGGGCCCTGTAACCTCATTTGCCGCACCTCCACCACGAACTCTCGCCACTCCTCCGCCACAAACATTCACCCATCACCCCTGCGCTTGCTGAACTACACTGGCTCCTGGTCCAACAATGTCTCAATTTTAAAATCCTCATCCTTGTTTTCAAAGCTCTCCATGACCTCACCCCTCTCTATCTCTGTAACCTCCTCCAGCCCTACAAGCCTTCGAGATCTCTGCGCTCCTCCAATTTTGGCCTCTTGTGCGTCCCCGATTTTAATTGCTCCACCACTGACAGCTTCGGCCTTAAGCTCTGGAATTCGCTCCCTAAACCTCTCCGCCTCTCTATCGCTCTCTCCTCTTTTAAAATGCTCTTTGACCAAGCTTTTGGTCATCTGTTCTGATATCTCTTTCTGTAGCTCGGTCAAAAATGTTTTTTTTATTGATAGCGCTTGTTAAGCATGCCTTGGGACGCTTTGCTATGTTAAATATACAATATAAATGTTGGTTGTTGAAGTATTTTTTTTACATTTGCATTTGCTTAGAGTTTATCAACTTCCTACATTGATTTAGTTAATAATGCATCAGAACTGACTAAATGTAGTGCTGAAAACACTAACCTGGTGGTCCCACAGGTCCTCTTGTTCCTGGGATTCCAGATGGACCACGAATGCCTGGTTCACCCCTTGGACCTGGAATAATTAAGAAGATTAATGAAGAAATGAAATAAAAACCACATAGGAGGCAAATATTTATGAGAATTTTAAAAAGAGATGATACTTCAAAAATGTTCTACTTTATTGTATTTTTTACCATTGAAGTCATATAGTGCATCAGTTGAGAAACTTGCATTTTAACCTGATTGAGCAGATATGAAAGAAAGACTCCACCAGGTTCATCCATAAATGCAATGGTAACTGGGTAAATGGGTGAACTTTGTCTTAGTCATTCCCCTGTCATCGGTTCACCAGTATAGATGCCTAGTATTGTAGCTTCCCTTACAATTAAGTGGGTAAATGCACCAGATAGTTTGCTACTGAACCATATAGACAATGAAAATGTGTTCCTTGGTCCATGCTGACCTCAATCCAGGCCAGCGGTTCATTGATAAAATTGACCCAAGCATTCCCAACGTAAGGGGTGAGGGATGGGGAGGGGTCGGTGGGGAGGAGGAGGAAATCAACCGATGTTCCCACTTCTAGTCACTGTCCAATGATCCCTCCCGGATATTCGTGTAATTAAACATCAGATAGGGAAAGAATCAGATCTGCCTGTGGCGATCTCCAGAATCACTTTCTAGGCTCACTTGTCAATATATTTTAAATTATTTTCGTTTATACTTAAAGAGCAGACAAGGTCTGTTGATCAAAACATGAAAGTGGCTCTCATAGCCTTATTTATGGCATCACAATGGACGGATTTGTGTAATGTTCTGATTGGATTGTGTAAATTTACTTGTGGCAACATTCCCTCTGCATCTACCTTACCGAGCCCCCTCGGTATCTTATATGTTTCAATAAGATCACCTCTCATTCTTCTAAACTCCAATGAGTATAGGCCCAACCTGCTCAACCTTTCTTCACATGACAACCCATTCACCTCAGGACAGAAAAGGCGGAGTTTCGACTTGAAGGTCAGTTTACAGGAACTAGTGTGACACTACCTAAAGAAACCGGTTCTAATAAACCAGAGATTGTAATATTTACAACTGCCAAATGGCAACTTGGGCAAGGTGCCACCGTAATAGTGCAGAATCAATGACTGTTGCAGGACAGGAGGAGGCCAGTCAGCATATCATGCACGTGCTGGCTCTTTGCGACAGAAATCCAAAAGTTATCTCACCAAAGCAATCTAAATTAATCCGTACTTGGCCATTGCTGAACTACAGTTCAACATAAGTCACCACCAGCTAGAGAAGCAGATTATGGGGAGGAAATAATAAAATAAAAGTCCAGCAAGATCAAAACTGCCAATGATTTAGTAATCCTGAGTTTCACGGGTGCCACGGTTTTGAAGGGTCCATAATTCTCACAAATGTTCAAGGTGCTTGCTTAAATTGTATGAATTGGGCAGTGAACAAACACAATCTGAGACAGCACTCAGCTGCAAGGAAATGAGCCAAAACCATCATGAATCCAAGGATTGCAATTAATTTGGAGTAAAGCAGATGATAAATGTCTATGGAAGATTCCCTTGGGCATATGCCAAATTCTCAAAGGAGCACAGTGAAATTTCGATCGGCAAGACCATGCTATACAATGAATTATGCATTATCACATGCAGAAATATATATATATATATATATATATATTTATATTTATTTATGTACGATACAGATAATTTTTTTTCATTGAATATTTAAGTGCCTACATCATATACAGTACAGCGTCGATTGTTTGCACCCCCATTATCCATAAAGATTCCTGGGTCTGACTCGGGGCATTGGTGGTAAAGTTAGTTCTTTATTGTGAATGACCAATGTAATATATATATTTTTTGAGGCAGTGACACCGGCTGCATGCTGAATTTTAACGACAGGCGTTAGATGCCGCCTCAAAGTGCAAAATTCAATTTTCCGCCCAAAGATGAGAGAGCAGTGCTAAAACTGGCATTGCACACACATCCTCAGGTGCCAACGGAGTGGTAGGCTGCCGGCATGCCAGATGAAAAAAATGGAAAAAAAAAAGTTTCCAACAATTTCCCTCACCCACACCCCCTCACTGGTCCCATTAATACATAAATGTTTTTTTTTTAAATTAACATAACCACTCACCTTGATCTCTGGACACTACTGCCCCGGGATCCCCGATGTCCCACCAGCTTTGCCGGTAAGGCCACCATACTTACCTAATTTCGTAGCCGCTCGCACGTGGGTGACGGCAGAGTGCGCAGCGGTACCTCTTGTCACCGCGCCCAACTAAATTTAGCGGGAGCCGAGGAATCTGGTCACCGCCGACGGTTATTAGCTGTCCGTTAGCCGCCCCTCTCCGGCGGTAATGGGAGGCGTTAGAAACGGAATTTTGACCCCTTCGTCTCTGAAGTGTCATTGAAATCTAACCAAAATGTTTTGTCAGTATAGTATCTGTACATTGCCAAAATACCTGGGGAACAGGACTCTGCAGTGAGTTCTTAGCTGCAGAATGTTATTAAAAAATAAGCAATTCAGGTTTCATCCCCTAGCCGACTCTCGAGTTATGTGGCGGACCCTGCTCTTGTGGGAAACTTGAACAACTGACCTATTTCACCTTGATACACTGTGGCCAAGAATGCGCTCTCCCTGAACTTTGTCAACATGCAGGTATTGCACTGACAAACCACTTAAGGATTTATAGTAAGAAACTTAACCGGATCGCGTTTTATAAAAATCTGGAGAGAAGAATAATGACAAAGGATTACATAGGATAAAAGGCACAGAAACAGGCCATTCAGCCCAACCAGTCCATGCCAACGTTTATGCTCCAATCGAGCCTCCTCCTATCTTTCCTCATCTAACTCTGTTAGCATAACCCTCTATTCCCTTCTCCCTCATATGCTTATCTAGCCTCCTCTTGAATGCATCTATACTACTTGCCTCAACTACTCCCTGTAGAAGTGAGTTCCACAGTCTCACCACTCTCTGGATAAAGAAGTTTCTTCTGAATTCCCTATGGGATTTCTTGGTGACTGTCTTATATTGATGGCCTCTAGCTTTGCTCTTCTGCACAAGTGGAAACATTCTCTCTGTATCCACTCTATCAAAACCTTTCACAATTTTAAAGACCTCTATTAGGTCACCCCTCAGCCTTCCTTTTCAAGCGAAAAGAGACCCAGCCTGTTCATCCCTTCCTGATATGTATACCCTTGTATTTCTGAAAATGCACCCTTTCCAGTGCCTCTGTTTCTTTTTCATAATGTGCCGACCAGAATTGTACGCAGTACTCCAAGTGCGGCCTAACCAAATTATTGCGGTCATTAGTGAAACTTTGCAGGTAATGCAGCGCACAGTGATCCAGATTACCACTGTAGAGTAGTAGGATGTTGGTTTGTGTCTATGACTCCACACCGAGTGTCTTCTCGATCTTGACTCTGCCATGAGAGGGTGGCAGAACAAAGGCCAGATGCCCTACACAGCAAAGGAGGACGAAATGGAGGGCAAATCAGTTTGGACCACTCTTCATGGTTAACATGAAGGAATGGTTAATTGTACTCTCCCTTAACTGGATCCTGCGCACAAAAATGAGAAGTCAAAACAGGAATATAAAATACAAGGTCCGAACAATAGGGTCAAATAAATACGCAATATTTGGAAGAGGAAGTGAGCTGCTAACGCTACACACTGCAAGCTTATTTTGTCAACCCACTGATTTATCCTGGTAACTGGCAGTTATGCCTTTCCAAAAGATCTGGTTGATTAGTCATACCCATGTATAAAATGCACCCCAGATTGTTTGTGTACTTATCCCAACTACATTCCAATTCCCAATTAGGAGGAATGACTTCTGAATACATCACAAAATCTGTGTTATCAAGATGCAAGACCTTGGATTTTAGTATACTATTTTATACGGAAATTAGAGATTTTTCTGAGGTAGTCGACGTCCCTCATCCCAGCATTGTGGTTGGAGGACGACTTATTTTGGTAGATGTTCCAAGGGCAGTCTCAAAATATAATGTATATAATTTAAATTGTAATGTACGAATGTAATTATGCAGTGTATTTTATTTTACATATAGTCAGTCAACCTTTGAATTACGAGTTCCATACTATTCTGTCAATTACCATCCTGTAAATATTTTTTTTTTCTCAGCTCTTTTCTCCCTCTCCGCTACTTCACCAAAGGGAGCATTCTTTATGCGTGGACTCTTGACTGTGTGTGGCACCCAACGCAAACCCGATCCTGTACTTAAGTCGCACAAACACTTTCCAGCAGGGCTCACTGGTCAGCGAGTAGGAAACAAGAATCTGGGCTAACTTTTCTCTTCCCTGGTTCAGAGGCAATCGTAGCACCTCAATACCACCATGGCTAAAATCAGCAAACTCAGCAGACCAGCGGTGGATCTCAAGACTTAAAAAAAATTATTTGTTCCGGGATGTGGGCGTCGCTGGCAAGGTCAGCATTTATTGCCCGTCCCTAATTGCCTTTGAGAAAGTGGTGGTGAGCTGCCTTCTTGATCCGCTGTAGTCCTTGTGGTGAACGAACTCCCACAGTGCTGTTAGGGAGGGAGATACAGGATTTTGACCCAGCGACGATGAAGGAACGGCGATATATCTCCAAGTCAGGATGGTGTGTGACTTGGACAGGAACTTGCAGGTGATGGTGTTCCCACGCGCCTACTGCCCTTGTCCTTCTAGGTGGTAGAGGTCGCGGGTCTGGGAGGTGCTGCCGAAGAAGCCTTGGCGAGTTGTTGCAGTGCATCACATGGCACACACTGCAGCCAGTGGTGGAGGGAGTGGATGTTTAAGGTGGTGGATGGGGTGCTAATCAAGCGGGCTGCTTTGTCCTGGATGGTGTCGAGCTTCTTGAGTGTTGTTGGAGCTGCACTCTTCCAGGCAAGTGGAGAGTATTCCATCACACTCCTGACTTGCGCCTTGTAGATGGTGGAAAGGATGGAGTCAGGAGGTGAGACACTCGCCGCAGAATACCCAGCCTCTGACCTGCTCTTTCTAGGTGCAGAAGGCTCAGTATTAAACTGGGTGCCATAGTTACTCGATAAGCCACTATATGAGCTAACTCTTCTAGATATCTCTAAATTATAGCATGCAAGACTGTGTCTTGAAAGGTGAAAGCAATTCTTAAAAGTGAAAGCAATTCTAAGAAAATAAAAGCAACTCGCAGGCTATAAAAAAACTATGCAACATACCAAAATAGCCATGACATTCATTGCATGTCCCTGATTAAAAGTGTGCCACTAACCCCATTTCTCTACACGAGGCACTTGCAGCAATATTTGATGTACAAGTCCTTCCAGAGCCCACAGCTCCTTCTCCAAGGAAGCTCTGAAACATTTTCCAAAGCTTTGCAAACATGCGGAAAAACTTGCACCAATTTCTCTCCCTAAAGAAGCTATGGAGAAATGTAGGTACAGGTAAAGAACATGGCAGAGAGGCCTGGAGCCAACATGCTTCTCTCACAGCTGGAAGCATTTATGGAAATTTGGACAGAAAACACAAAATGAATTAAAAAGTAAAACTAGATTAGCATACTATTACTATTTATTTTTCTTCAATATATCCTCAGACAGGGAATTCTGATATTTGCTTTTTTTCCACGTATGTGTTTACATACCATCCTGGCCAGGAGATCCATCGTTTCCTCTTTCACCAGGAGGACCTGTGCAACATTTGAATTCAATTTTAATATAGAAAATCACATTGACAAAAATAATGAACTTAATATAAACTTTTGAATGCAAATTAAGTTCAACGCATTGCTGACCCTTTCAGCTCAAGCAAATCATTTGTTCTGGATTCAACTGGTAAATCTCTCAATTATGAGGAAAGTTGAATAAATGTGAAGGGCTGCTATAAAAATAGACCAAAAAGGGGTCAAAGTCACATTTAGTGGTGATTTTTTTCCAATGTAATGTTTCAGAATTAACATTCCCCCACCCTCCCCTTTGTAACCAGTGACACCAAGAACTTCCAGGTCAGGCATAAACGTATATGAAGTCAAAAGCACAGGCATGGACTTGAATGAAACATTGGAAGAGCAAGACTGCTCAAAGTTTATCTCTCAATCTCTCTTTCTCACACACATTTACATACTCATGCACATATTTACATACTCACGCACGCACTTACATACTCACGCACACATTTACATACACCTGCACACAACCAAAGTGCATGTTCTTTGCGTCCCATGTTCAGATCACCCATGCTCACCTCTTATTTTGTTGTTTCAACTGTCAGTTTATTGAAATCTGGTTCTCAAAAACGTCCCAAAGCATTATAACCCCGGAGCTTCTGTATGATCAGCTGTATTCAATGGTTGCTTATCTCCGAATTCTAGTACTGCGGCCTCTCATGAAGTTGGATGCACGAGTTGTTCCAGTAAAACTAACAGAGATCCTTGGACAGTGGCGATATTGGGCAGTGACTGAGTGGGACTCTTCAGCGAGTCAATAAACGGCAGATTCATAAACACATTAAAATCAATCAGTTCTAATTCCCCACGCACCAGGGAGTCGAAGTGACTGATGGGATGATTTCTGAGTATAGACAATTTGGATCAATTGATTTTAATGTACATGGGCTGCAGCTGATCACTGATTCCCTGCGGAGATGCTGTTTCTGCCCAGACACTGAAAGGCTGCAGAATATTCTTTATATTTACTGCGAACTAATCTGTAACTGATGTGCTCGGTAGTGACTCACTGATGGATATAAATAAATTGTTCAAGTACTGTAATTCTCTGCTTAGGTGATAATGAACTACAAAATAATTGACAATTCTAGATCGGAATACAGAATTTGCATGCAGGGATAGACAGGATACTGACACATATTCATACAATGGCGGGACTTTGCATTCTTAGCACAGTTGCGCTATCAGCTGAAATAAAATCCCACGACAGCCAGGCTTGGAATGCCAGCTCTCCATGAGCATGTTAACAGCAATTAAAATAACATCTCCTACCGGGATAAGGAGTATTTAAACAAAATAAAAATGAGGAGGGCCTGAAAAGGAAGGATTGCTTTGCAAATAAAATAGCGTCACTCCCAGCTACAGACATGGCTCCATGTTGAAATGTCTGCACGGCAGTATAATTGATTTTTGCCTGAACAACAATGGAGATGTTAAATCATATTAGGTATGCACCATTTTAACATTTTCACCCCGTTAATTAGATGCCATGATGTAATCCTCCCAGAAGAGCTGCCACAAGGCTAACATACATAATGTAACCATATGGGACTATATTATCTTTGTTGTACAAAATGATGGAATAAGTTGAAAACATCACTTGATTATGACTACATACATCCCCAAAAGTTAATGTAGTAATCAATCATTGAAAATTGCAGTTCTTTGCCATTTTAAACAAAATGCAGTACCTCGTGTTTAAAGATTTTTGAATGACACAAAAGTAAATAATCCAGGTCTTGCCTTGGAGAACTTCTACTCTTTTTAAATGTAGTAACTGTTTTAATACATCTTAATATAGTTTCCAAGGGCATGCATTTTAGAAGAGTCCATGTAAATTATCATAGACAAAAATAGATCTAAAGAAATATGGCCTAGTGTGCATCACATTTTCAATGTGTACAATACACCTTAATGCTGTATGTTACACCTTAACCATTGGCTTAAATAACCAGTTTCGTTTCAATTAACCAGATTGATTTGCTCAAATATCCAGACAGGTATCAAAGGATACCATTACCAATTAGGAATAAGGAATCCACACTAAACCACCCAATCAAATGGCTCAATTTGTTTACAAAACAAGCAATCTGGAAGTAGCGACTATCACAGAAAAATTGACGCCTGAAGAGAGAGTTGAGTGGCTGCAGCTGTAATCAAGGCAGTGTGTGACTGAGTACTGCACCAATGAGCGGTAGCCAAACTAAGGTCAATGGAAAACACTCCAGTGGCTGCGAGCATACCTGACACACAGGAAGAATGTTGCGATTGTCAGAAACCAATCGTCACAGCCCCAGGACATCACTGCAGGAGCTCTTCACGGATGCGTCCTCAGCCTTACCATCTTCAGTTGCTCCATCACAAGGTCAGGCGGAGGGCTGTTTGCTGATGATTCTACAGCTTTCAGCTCCATTCATAACTTCACTAGTAATGAAGCAGCCCGTGCCAGCACACAGGAGGATGTGAATAGCATCCAGGCTGGGACTGACAAGTGGCAGCTAACATTTGCACCAACTAAGTGCCAGCTAATGAACATCTTGAACCCAGCCATTTTCCCGGGACCTTCAATGGCATCTTCATTGCTAAATTCCTCACCATCAATGTCTTGGGGGTGGCCAGTGAGCAATAATAGTGCAGAGGCTGGGTATTCTGTGGCAAGTAGCTCATCTACCAACTAATGTTCCCTGTAATTCTTTCTGGCCTTGCATGGCCCCTGGCAAGCCGACTGACTGGGTCCTCTGGAGCGCTGCGTGGCCACACAGCTTAAAGGAAAAATAGCTCCTGACCCCTCAAAACCTATCCAACAGCTGCAGGGCTCAAGTAAGAAGTGTATGGAAGACATCACTTGACTGGATAGGTGTAGCTGCAACACAACTTAAGAACACATCAGCATCCAAAACAGAGTAGTTTGCTTGATCGGTGCCCTTGCCAATGGACTCAATATCCTCCCCCTCCATTATCGGCACACTGTAACTGCGGTCTGTACAATCTACTGGATGCACTGCAGCAACTCACCAAAGTTACTTCAACAACATCTCCCTCCCCTGCACAACTTGTACACATTGTGCCCTGCTTGATCTCTGGCCTGACTCCAACATGAATCAGCCTCCCCAGGGATCTTGAAATGTGCTGCAGGAACAGGACGACGTCATTCTGCTGCAGAGTTGGTATGCAGAGTTGTCTATGTTACTTCTAATCTGTTCAGTGATTCAACTTGCACTATGTAATAATACATTGGGCATTACATAAAGAACAGTTTATTTTGTGACTCACTGTGGGCACCATCATGGAAGAGTCACTATCACATAATGTGTTACGCTTTACAGAGTGCAACACTCCGATTATTGGAAAACAACCCATCCTCTCATCATCATCATAGGCAGTCCCTCGGAGTCGAGGATGACTTGCTTCCACACTAGAAATGAGTCCTCAGGTGACTGAAGAGTCCGATACAGGACCTACCGTCTCTGTCACAGGTGGGGCAGACGGTGGTTGGGGGAACGGGTGGGTGGGGAGCAAGGGTTGCTGTGCTCTCCTTCCGCTGTCGACACTTGGCTTCAGCTTGCTCCCGGCGAAGAGACTCGAGGTGTTCAGCGCCTTCCCGGATGCTCTTCCTCCATTTTGGGCGGTCTTGGGCCAGGGATTTGCAGGTGTCGGTGGCGGTTACATTTTTTCAAGGAGGCATTGAGGGTGTCCTTGAAGCGTTTCCTCTGCCCACCTGGAGCCCGCTTGCTGTGTCGGAGCTCCAAGTAGAGCGCTTGTTTTGGAAGTCTTGTGTCAGGCATGTGGGTGATGTGGCCCGCCCAATAGAGCTGATCGAGCGTGGTCAGTGCTTCGATGCTAGGGATATTGGCCTGAGCGAGGACACTGTTATTGGTGCTCCTATCCTGCCAATGGATTTGCAGGATCTTGCGGAGGCAGCGTTGGTGGTACTTCTCCAGTGTTTGGAGGTGCTTGCTGTACATAGTCCATGTCTCTGAGCCATATAGGAGGGTGGGTATCACCACTACACTGTAGACCATGAGCTTGGTGCCAGGTTTGAGGTCCTGGTCTTCAAACACTCTCTTCCTCAGGCGACTGAAGGCTGCACTGGCACACTGAAGGAGGTGTTGGACCTCGTCGTCGATGTCTGCCCTTGTTGACAGTAGACTCCCAAGGTATGGAAAATGGTCCACGTTGTCCAAGGCCTCGTCGTGAATTTTGATAACCGGGGGGCAATATTGTGTGGTGGGGGCAGGTTCGTAGAGGACCTTTGTCTTATAGATGTTTAGTGTAAGGTTCATGTTTTCGTACGACTCAGTGAAGGTGTTGATGATGGCTGGGAGTTCGGCCTCTGAGTGTGTGCAGACGCAGGCGTAGTCTGCGTACTGTAGTTCGATGATGAAGGATGGGACGACCTTGGATCTGACCTGGAGGCGGCACAGGTTGAATAGATTCCCGTTTGTCTACTCGAGTGGGGAGCTTGCCGAGGGCGAGATGGAGCATTGCAGCAAGGAAGATCAAGAAGAGCGTTGGTGCGATGACACAGACTTGCTTGACCCCGGTCCGAACGTGGAATAGATCCGTTGTTCAGGACCACAGCTTGCATGTCATCATGGAGCAGGCGGAGAATGGTGACAAACTTTTTAGGGTAGCCGAATCTGAGGAGGATGCTCCATAATCCTTCACGGTTGACAGTGTCGAGGGCTTTTGTGAGGTCGAATAAGGCCATATACAAGAGTTGGTGCTGTTCCCTGCATTTCTCATATCTGCTGTGCGGTGAAGATCATGTCCATTGTGCCCCTTAGTGGGCAGAATCCGCATTCTGGGAGGAGTTCATCAGCCACAGGAAGAAGGTAATTCAGGAGGATTCTTGCGATGACTTTCCCAGTGATTGGCAGCAGGGAGATTCCGCTGTAGTTACCGTAATTGGACTTGTCCCCTTTCTTGAAAATGGTCATGATTACAGCGTCTCTGAGATCTCCAGGCATGATCTCCTCCTTCCAGATAAGAGAGATGAGGTAATGGATCTGCACCAATTGTGCTTCTCCACCATGTTTTAGGGCTTCGGCAGGGATTCCATCTGCTCCTGATGACTTGTTGTTCTTCAGTTGTCGGATGGCCTTTTCAACCTCGTGCCGGGCTGGGGTTGTGCTGAGATGGTGGTGGGTAGCATGCTGTGGGATGGAGTCGAGGACACTCACGTCGAAGACAGAGTCTCGGTTGAGGAGATACTTGAAGTGCTCCTTTCAGCGGGAACTAACTGCCTCTCTATCCTTGATGAGCACCTCTCCGTTCTTGGCCAGTAGTGGGGTACGGCCTTGGGTGTTTGGGCCGTAGGTTATCATGATTGCGCTGAAGAATCCTTGCATGTCATGGTTGTCGGCTAGCTGCTGGATTTCTTGAGCTTTCTTCACCCATCATCTGTTCTTTAGGTTGCGGGTTTTCTGTTGGCCCTCGGCCTTCAGACGTCTGTAGAGCTGCTTTCTTGCCCTCGAGTTGTGTTACTGTTACCAAGGGGAAATCATGTTTAACTAAGGGGAAATCATGTTTAACTAATTTACTGGAATTCTTTGAGGATACAACGAGCATGGTGGATAGAGGTGTACCGATGGATGTGGTGTATTTAGATTTCCAAAAGGTATTCAATAAGGTGCCACACAAAAGGTTACTGCAGAAGATAAAGTTACGTGGAGTCAGAGGAAATGTATTAACATGGATAGAGAATTGGCTGGCTAACAGAAAGCAGAGAGTCTGGATAAATGGATCCTTTTCGGGTTGGAAATCGGTGGTTAGTGGTGTGCCACAGGGACCGGTGCTGGGACCACAACTGTTTACAATATACATAGATGACCTGGAAGAGGGGACAGAGTGTAGTGTAACAAAATTTGCAGATGACACAAAGATTAGTGGGAAAGCGTGCTGTGTAGAGGACACAGAGAGGCTGCAAAGAGATTTAGATAGGTTAAGCGAATGAGCTAAGGTTTGGCAGATGGAATACAATGTCGGAAAGTGTGAGGTCATCCACCTTGGAAACAAAAACAGTAAAAGGGAATATTATTTGAATGGGGAGAAATTACAACATGCTGCGGTGCAGAGGGACCTGGGGGTCCTTGTGCATGAATCCCAAAAAGTTAGTTTGCAGGTGCAGCAGGTAATCAGGAAGGCGAATGGAATGTTGGCCTTCATTGCGAGAGGGATGGAGTACAAAAGCAGGGAGGTCCTGCTGCAACTGTATAGGGTATTGGTGAGGCCGCACCTGGAGTACTGCGTGCAGTTTTGGTCACCTTACTGAAGGAAGGATATACTAGCTTTGGAGGGGGTATAGAGATGATTCACTAGGCGGATTCTGGAGATGAGGGGGTTACCTTATGATGATAGATTGAGTAGACTGGGTTTTACTCGTTGGAGTTCAGAAGGATGAGGGGGGATCTTATAGAAACATTTAAAATAATGAAAGGGATAGGCAAGATAGAGGCAGAGGTGTTGTTTCCACTGGTCGGGGAGACTAGAACTAGGGGGCACAGCCTCAAAATACGGGGGAGCCAATTTAAAACCGAGTTGAGAAGGAATTTCTTCTAGAGGGTTGTGAATCTGTGGAATTCTCTGCCCAAGGAAGCAGTTGAGGCTAGCTCATTGAATGTATTCAAGTCACAGATAGATAGATTTTTAACCAATAAGGGAATTAAGGGTTACGGGGAGCGGGCGGGTAAGTGGAGCTGAGTCCACGGCCAGATCAGCCATGATCTTGTTGAATGGCGGAGCAGGCTCGAGGGGCTAGATGGCTTACCCCTGTTCCTAATTCTTATGTTCTTATGTTCTTATATGTCCAAGAATGCCTTGCGTGTGCAGCATATTAGCTCCTGGATCTCCCGGTCATTCTCGTCGAACCAATCTTGGTGTTTCCTGGTCGAGTGACCGACCGTCTCTTTGCAGGTGCTGATTATGGAAGCCTTGAGGGCAGACCAGGCACTGTGGTCACTCTGCATCTCTGGGACACTGGGAGTCATCAGGTTGGTAGCGAGGCACTGACTGAATAGGGCTTTCTTAGCAGGATCTTTGAGTGCACCAGCATTGATTTTCCTGCGGCATTATTTCTGTTGTCATCGCTGTTTTGGGGCAATGTTGATAGTGATGACAGAGCGAATTTGGCGGTGGTCCATCCAGCAGTCGTCAGCTCCAGTCATGGCGCGGGTGATGCGCACGTCTTTGCGTTCCCTCACTCGGACGATGACGTAGTCTAGCAGATGCCAGTGCTTGGAGCAATAGTGTTGCCATGAAGCTTTATATTTCTCTAACTCATGGTGAGAAATGAATAAGATACAACCAGGGGGCATAAATTTAAAGTAATTGGTAGAAGGTTTAGAGGGGATTTGAGGGGAAATTTCTTCACGCAGAGGGTGGTGGGGGTCTGGAACTCATTGCCGGAAAGGGTGGTAGAGGCAGAAACCCTCATCACATTTAAAAAGTACTTGGATGTGCACCTGACGTGTCGTAACCCGCAGGCTGGAAAGTGGGATTAGGCTGGATTGCTTCTTGTTTGCTGGCGCGGACACGATGAGCCAAAATGGCCTTCTTCCGTGCTGTAAACTTCTATGGGCTCAATTTTCCCCAGGAGTTGCTCTGTTTTATTTTGGGGTAGGCTGCTTTTTCTGGCCTAACTTAAAAATCCCCAGTTTCCCCAATCAATTTGCACCAGCGTAACTCACTTAGTTACGTTTTTTTAGGTTAGTTGTATTTTTCCTCAAAAGGGGGCGTTACCAGCCACCTACGCTAGTTATAGCCATTTAGGCAACTTTGGCCAGCTAATAGTTACTCCATTTCTACTTAGGCCAGCGTATGTGGCCACGCGAGAAAACCGTTGCGGACAGTTAAGGAAATCGGCGCAGTTAAGGAAATCGGCACAGTTAAGGAAATCGGCACAGTTAAGGAAATCGGCACAGGTAAGGAAATCGGCACAGGTAAGGAAATCGGCACAGGTAAGTGCAGCAGATGCCCGGACAGCAGCAGCAGGAAAAATAAGAGAGAGGGGGAGAGAGAGGTTGGGGAGGGAAGAGGAGGTTGGGGAGGGAAGAGGAGGTGGGGGGAGGGAGAAGGGAGAGGAGGTGGGGGGAGGGAGAAGGGAGAGGAGGTGGGGGGAGGGAGAAGGGAGAGGAGGTGGGGGGAGGGAGAAGGATGGGGGGAAGCCTTTGACCGGGAAAGAGGAGACCACTTGGCCTGGGCTAGGGGTGGGGGAGCGGACCGGGAGGCCACTCGGCCAGGGCTAGGGGCGGGAGAACTCACCGGCAGGTAGGAGACTCACAGGTTACCATGGCAGCCTGATCTTTTTGGCGCAGATCAAGGCTCCGCCCCCCTTGGGTTAGGCCACGCCAAAACGAAGAGATCCTAAGGGAAATGTATTTATCCGTTCATGGGATGTGGGCATCGCTGGCAAGACCAGCATTTAATTGCCTATCCCTAATTGCCCTTGAGAAGGTGGTGGTGAGAAACCTTATACAACTGAGTGACTTGCTAGGCCATTTCAGAGGACAGTTAAGAGTCAACCACATTGCTGTGGGTCTGGAGTCACATTTAGTCCAGACCGGGTAAGGATGGCAGATTTCCTTCCCTGAAGGACATTAGTGAGCCAAATGGGATTTTACGACAATCCGGTAATTTCGTGGTCACCATTACTGATACTAGCTTTTTATTCCAGATTTATTTTAAATTTAATTAATTGCATTTAAATTTCCCAGCTGCCATGTTGGATTTGAACTCATGATCATTAACAGCATTATCAGTCATATTAGCACGATGCTATCGTTCCCCTGTGATGTCACCACAATGGAATAGCCATCAAGGGCCACATATAAAGATATATAAAGATGGCCTTTTGAACGAGATACTGGAAGATGCCTGTAGAAGTGCAGTGAAGAGTGAACACCTTTAGGAGAGGATAAGGGAGTGGAAAATTGGTGGCCAATAGCATGGAGAAAAAAGGTATGGCAACGGTATATTGGTAAAAGTTGTTTTATAAAATGTATAGGTTGACTTCACGATTCCATGTTAAATGCATATTACACAGGAACTTTGAATTTCAAAATCTAAAATGGTGATAAAATAATGAGAGCACATTACAGAATGAAAAAATAATGCAGATCCTTCATCCCAGTTAATAGTGCAAAATGTAAAAAGAAAGGACTTGCATTTTATATAGCACCTTTCATGACCTCAGGACATTTGTACAGGCAACGAAGTACTTCTGAAGCATAGTCACTATTGTAACGTAGAAAATTTATAAGACAATTTTTCATTGCAGGAGTATTTCAACATTGATTACGAACAGGTACACAGACTGATTTTTGTTGTCTTTAATCTAGAGATGTTGGGAGACCAATTGCGGTGATCCCCATAACCCCCGAAGCTAAAGTCAGCCAATTCAGAACAAGCCTAGGATCAAACTTAGAATCTCCGTACTCTGTACAGCTCAATACTACTGAATGCATTTACTCACTGAGTTATCAAAAGACCTGATTTCCATATTTCCATTTTTTGTTCAGGGTTCCCTCTGTAGTCATGCGGTCCAAGGATACCTGAAAGATGTCCCACCCAATAGTAAATCGGGCCATTTTTCTGGCATCATTAGTTATGTTAATGGAGGCTTAACACCCAGGTTAGGACCCCTCTGCTCTGCCCCACTCAGGTTATTCTAGCATGGATGCAGCCGAGCATAAGGCCACCACCAAAAAATTTATTTTTTTCAAAATGCGATCGGAGCCAAGAGGACCAGCAGTGCTCCTCCCAGGTCCATAGCACCCCCGAGGACCGCTGCCATCCATAATCGGCCCCTTATCCTGATCTTCCCACTCCCCCAACCACAGGAGTTACCAGAGGGCCGCTGCTTGCGAAGCAAGGGCCAAAATTGATCCGGTGGTAATGGGCGAGCTGCCTCTGAAGGCTCCCAAATTATTGAAATGAGGCCCAAAGCCCAATTTCAGGTGAGCCTCGGGCCTCTGGAACATCGCTGCCTCCGTCCTTGTCTCAGCCCATCAGCTGCTGAAACCCTAGTCCATCCCTTTGTCACCTCCAGACTTGACTATTCCAATTCTCCCCTCTGTACTACACATGCCATAAAGCTTGATCAACCTATCCTATCCTGCACCAAGTCCCACTCACCCATTATCCAGTCATCGCTGAACTACATTGGCTGTTGGCGCCCACCACCTTAAATTTAAAGTTCCTTCACACCTCCAGCCCTACGACCACTCCCCCACCTCCCAAATTCTCTCAGACTCTGACCTTAATCCCTCCTCTCATCGCCCCACATTGGTGACCGTGACTTCAATTACCCAGGCCCCAACCTCTGTAATTCCCTCCCTAAACATCTCCACCTTCCTCTCCTCCTTTAGGAACTGCCTTAAAACTCACATTGTCGTCCAAGCTTTTGGTCATCCCTCCTAATATCACCTTCTTTGGATCAGTATTCATTTTACGCTTATGTCTCAGAAGCACCTTGGAATGTTTTTTCTTCATTAAGTGTGCTTTATAAATAAAACTAGTTGTTGTTGTAAGGGACTATTTCAACCTTAGGGCTTATTTTTTTCATTTATGGGATGTGGGCGTCACTGGTAAGGCCAGCATTTATTGCCCATCCCTAATTGCTCTCGAGAAAGTGGTGGTGAGCCACCTTCTTGAACCGCTATAGACCATGTGGTGAAGATACTCCCACAATGCTGTTAGGGAGGGTGTGCCAGGATTTTGACCAAGTGACAATGAAGGAACGGTGATCTATTTCCAAATCAGGATGGTGTGTGATTTGGAGGGGAACTTGGTGGTAGTAGTAGTGTTCCCATGCGCCCGCTGCCCTTGTCCTTCGAGGTGGTAAAGGTCGCGTATTTGGGAGTTGCTATCAAAGAAGTCTTGCTGTAGTGCAGCTTGTAGATGGTAGACACTGCAGACACATGTGCCAGAGTTGGAAGGAATGAATGTTTAAGGTGGTGGATGGAGTGCTGATCAAGCAGACTGCTTTATCCTGGATGGTGTCGAGCTTCTTGAGTGTTGTTGGAGCTGCACTCATCCAGGCAAATGGAGAGTATTCCATCACACTCCAGACATGCCTTGTAGATGGTGGAAAGGCTTTGGGGAGTCAGGCAGTGAGTTACTCGCTGCAGATAACCACTCTCTGACTCGCTCTTGCAGCCACAGTATTTATGTGGCTGGGCCAGTTAAGTTTCTGGTCAATGATGGCCCCCCAGGATGATGCTGGTGGGGGATTCAATGATGGCAATGCCATTGAATGTCAAGGGGAGGTGGTTAGACTCTCTCTTGTTGAAGATCATCATTTCCTGGCACTTGTGTGGCTCAAATGTTCCTTGCTACTTATCAGCCCAAGCCTGAATGTTTTCCAGGTCTTGCTGCATGCAAGCACAGACTGCTCCATTATCTGAAGACTTGCAAATGGAACTGCACACAGTGCAAGCATCAGGAAACATCCCCACTTCTGACCTTATGGTGAAGGTCATTGATGAAACAGCTGAAGATGGTTGGGCCTAGGACACTGCCCTGAGGAACTCCTGCAGTGCTATCCTGGGGTTGAGGTGATTGGCCTCCATCATAGAAACATATAAAATTCTGACGGGATTGGATAAGTTAGATGTAGGAAGAATGTTCCCGATGTTGGGGGGGAAGTCCAGAATCAGGGGTCACAGTCTAAGGATAAGGGGTAAGCCATTTAGGACCGAGATGAGGAGAAACTTCTTCACTCAGAGAATTGTGAACCCATGGAGTTCTCTACCACAGAAAGTTGTTGAGGCCAGTTGATTAGATAGATTCAAAAGACAGTTAGATGTGGCCCTTACGGCTAAAGGGATCAAGGGGTATGAAGAGAAAGCAGGAATGGATACTGAAGTTGCATGATCAGCCATGATCATATTGAATGGTGGTACAGGCTCGAAGGGTCGAATGGCCTGCTCCTGCACTTATTTTCTATGTTTCTATGTAACAACCACAACCACCTTCCTTTGTGCTAGGTATGACACTAGTCAGTGGCGAGATTCCCACTAGGGTTCCTTGATGTCACACTCGGTCAAGTGCTGCCTTCATATTAAGGGCAGTCACTCTCACGCACCTCTGGAATTCAGCTCTTTTGTCCATGTTTGGACCAAGGCTGTAATAAGCTCTGGAGCTGAGCGATAGTGTGGCTGCTGTGGAAATATTTATTGTTTAGCTTACATTTTAAGGTAGTACAAGGATGAAAGGAAAACCACTTCTCAGACTTTAAATATTGTAGGCATCGACTGCTCAAGGATTGTTGGACATTATCTGGACATTGCATTTTAATATTTCTCAATGCAGAAAAAAACTGGAAGCCTGTTTGTGGGAGGGGCCCATGTTGTACTCGAAATCCACACCTGATGGGTGGGGATGGTCTGGGAAGTTACAACGGCCAGAATAAGGCAACTCATCACAAATAATGGGCAAAGAGGTTCCATTGTTAAGGAATGTGAACTTGTCAGAGTTAGATCAGATATGAACTGATCAGTGATCAAACCATTACCAGGATGAGATAATCCCGAGAGCAGGAAACCAGAACAATAGAAAGCCATTAAGCCCCAGACTGGTTGGAAGCGAAACACCATCACTGGACTCAAAACAGGAAGCCTCGAAACAAGGACAAACTTTATTCGGCCAGAAAAGACAAACGAACGGAGGATATAAAAGGGGACCACATCTCGCTCTCTGCTCTCACTTGCTTCACCCCTACAAGGACCGCGCATTCCATCTGGGACAGAGAGAAGAAACCAGTATGGAACCAGAAGAGACACGTTTTCACCAGGAGAAGCAGCGAGTAAGCCAATGAATCGGTGAGCATCATCCCTACCCACACATCTTTAACATCACAGCTATTGTGTGAGGAGGTGTGGTGTGTTCTCCCAAGCAAGCCTTAGTAAAGGTTTTAGTGGGGAGGTTTTTCTGCAAGGACCATAGGGGTATGCCCAGCCGGTCGGTACAGATTCGGGGGGACACTGTGGATCCGAGCAGAGGAGTTAGACGTTGGGTACTTCGCAATAGGGGCGGTTTAGACATGCCAGGGTATTGGATTGTACTACATTGTCACTGTTTACTTGTAGTTTTGCTGTGTTACATAAGAACATAAGAGCATAAGAAATAGGAACAGGAGTAGGCCATACGGCCCCTCGAGCCTGCTCTGCCATTCAATAAGATCATGGCTGATCTGATCATGGACTCAGCTCCACTTCCCCGCCCGCTCCCCATAACTCCTTATCTCCTTATCGTTTAAGAAACTGTCTATTTCTGTCTTAAATTTATTCAATGTCCCAGCTTCCACAGCTCTCTGAGGCAGTGAATTCCACAGGTTTACAACCTTCTGAGAGAAGAAATTTCTCCTCATTTCGGTTTTAAATGGGCGGCCCCTTATTCTAAGATTATGCCCTCTAGTTCTAGTCTCCCCCATCAGTGGAAACATCCTCTCTGCATCCACCTTGTCAAGCCCCCTCATAATCTTATACATTTCGATAAGATCACCTCTCATTCTTCTGAATTCCAATGAGTAGAGGCCCAACCTACTCAACCTATCTTCATAAGTCAACCCCCTCATCCCCGGAATCAACCTAGTGAACCTTCTCTGAACTGCCTCCAAAGCAAATATATCCTTTCGTAAATATGGAAACCAACCAAAACTGCATGCAGTATTCCAGGTGTGGCCTCACCAATACCTTATATAGCTGTAGCAAGACTTCCCTACTTTTATACTCCATCCCCTTTGCAATAAAGGCCAAGATACCATTGGTCTTCCTGATCACTTGCTGTACCTACATAAGAACATAAGAACAAAAGAATTAGGAACAGGAGTAGGCCATCTAGCCCCTCGAGTCTGCTCCGCCATTCAACAAGATCATGGCTGATCTGGCCGTGGACTCAGCTCCACTTACCCGCCCACTCCCCATAACCCTTAATTCCCTTATTGGTTAAAACCTGCATACTATCCTTTTGCGTTTCATGCACAAGCACCCTCAGGTCCCGCTGTACTGTGGCACTTGGCAATCATTCTCCATTTAAATAACTTGCTCTTTGATTTTTTTCTGCCAAAATGCATGACCTGACACTTTCCAACATTATATTCCATCTGCCAAATTATTGCCCACTCACTTAGCCTGTCTATGTCCTTTTGCAAATTTTTTGTGTCCTCCTTACACATTGCTTTGCCTTCCATCTTTGTATCATCAGCAAACTTGGCTACATTACACTCGGTCCCTTCTTCCAAGTCGTTAATATAGATTGTACATAGTTGGGGTCCCAACACTGATCCCTGCGGCACCCCACTAGTTACTGGTTGCCAACCAGAGACTGAACCATTTATCCCGGCTCTCTGTTTTCTGTTAGTTAGCCAATCCTCTATCCATGCTAATATATTACCCCCAACCCCGTGAACTTTTATCTTGTGCAGTAACCTTTTATGTGGCACCTTGTCAAATGTCTTCTGGAAGTCCAAATACACCACATCCACTGGTTCCCCTGCACTGAGGTACCAACAATATAGGTAAAAAACAGGATGAGGTCCTACGAGACGAATTTAGGGAGCTAGGAGCTAAATTAAAAAGTTGGACCTCAAAAGTAGTAATCTTAGGATTGCTACCAGTGCCACGTGCGGGTCAGAGTAGGAATCGCAGGATAGCCCAGATGAATACGTGGCTTGAGGAGTGGTGCAAAAGGGAGGGATTCAAATTCCTGGGATATTGGAACCGGTTCTGGGGGAGGTGGGACCAGTACAAACCGGACGGTCTGCACCTGGGCAGGACCGGAACCAATGTCCTAGGGGGAGTGTTTGCTAGTGCTGTTGGGAGGTGGGGGGGGAGTTAAATTAACATGGCAGGGGATTGGATCCTATGCAGGGAGACAGAGGGAAATAAAATGGAGTCAGAAGCAAAAGATAGAAAGGAGAATAGTAAAAGTGGAGGGCTGAGAAACCCAAGGCAAAAAACAAAAAGGGTCACATTACAGCAAAATTCTAAAGGGGCAAAGTGTGTTAAAAAGACAAGTCTGAAGGCTCTGTGCCTCAATGTGAGGAGTATTCGGAATAAGGTGGCCGAATTATCTGCGCAGACAGCAGTTAACGGATATGATGTAATTGGCATCTCGGAGACATGGCTCCAGGGTAACCAAGGTTGGGAACTCAACATCCAGGGGTATTCAACATTTAGGAAGGATAGGCAGAGAGGAAAAGAAGGCAGGGTGGCATTGCTGGTTAAAGAGGAAATTAATGCAATAGTAAGGAGGGACTTTATCCTGGATGATGTGGAATCGGTATGGGTGGAGCTGCGGAATACCAAGGGGCAGAAAACGCTAGTGGGAGTTGTGTACAAACCACCAAACAGTAGTAGTGAGGTTGGGGACAGCATTAAACAAGAAATAAGGGATGTGTGCAATAAAGGTACAGCAGTTAGCGTGGGTGATTTTAATCTACATATTGATTGGGCTAACCAAACTGGTAGCAATGCGGTGGAGGAGGATTTCCTGGAATGTATTAGGAATGGTTTTATAGAACAATATTTCGAGGAACCAACTAGAGAGCTGGCCATCCTAGACTGGGTGATGTGTAATGAGAAGGGACTAATTAGCAATCTTGTTGTGCGAGGCCCCTTGGGGAAGAGTGACCATAATATGGTAGAATTCTTTATTAAGATGGAGAGTGACACAGTTAATTCGGAAACTAGGGTGCTGAACTTAAGGAAAGGTAACTTCGACAGTATGAGGCGTGAATTGGCTAGAATAGACTGGCGAGTGATACTTAAAGGGTTGATGGTGGATAGGCAATGTCAAACATTTAAAGATCACATGGATGAACTTTAGCAAATGTACATCCCTGTCTGGAGTAAAAATAAAACGGGGAAGGTGGCTCAACCGTGGCTAACAAGGGAAATTAAGGATAGTGTTAAAACCAAGGAAGAGGCATATAAATTGGCTAGAAAAAGTAACAAACCTGAGGACTGGGAGAAATTTAGAATTCAACAGAGGAGGACTAAGGCTTTAATTAAAAGGGGGAAAATAGAGTACGAGAGGAAGCTTGCAGGGAACATAAAAACTGACTGCAAAAGCTTCTATAAATATGTGAAGAGAAAAAGATTAGTGAAGACAAACGTAGGTCCCTTGCATGTCAGATTCAGGTGAATTTATAATGGGGAACAAAGAAATGGCAGACCAATTGAACAAATACTTTGGTTCTGTCTTCACGAAGGAAGACACAAATAACCTTCTGAACGTACTAGGGGACAGTGGGTCTAGTGAGAAGGAGGAACTGAAGGATATCTTATTAGGCGGGAAATTGTGTTAGGGAAATTGATGGGATTGAAGGCCGATAAGTCCCCGGGGCCTGATAGTCTGCATCCCACAGTACTTAAGGAAGTGGCCCTAGAAATAGTGGATACATTGGTGATCATTTTCCAACAGTCTATCGACTCTAGATCAGTTCCTATGGACTGGAGGGTAGCTAATGTAACACCACTTTTTAAAAAAGGAGGGAGAGAGAAAACGGGTAATTATAGACCAGTTAGCCTGACATCAGTAGTGGGAAAAATGTTGGAATCAATCATTAAGGTTGAAATAGCAGCGCATTTGGAAAGCAGTGACAGGATCGGTCCAAGTCAGCATGGATTTATGAAAGGGAAATCATGCTTGACAAATCTTCTGGAATTTTTTGAGGATGTAACTAGCAGAGTGGACAAGGGAGAACCAGTGGATGTGGTGTATTTAGACTTTCAAAAGGCTTTTGACAAGGTCCCGCACAAGAGATTGGTGTGCAAAATCAAAGCACATGGTATTGAGGGTAATGTGCTGACGTGGATAGAGAACTGGTTGGCAGACAGGAAGCACAGAGTCGGGATAAACGGGTCCTTTTCAGAATGGCAGGCAGTGACTAGTGGAGTGCCGCAGGGCTCAGTGCTGGGACCCCAGCTCTTTACAATATACATTAACGATTTGGATGAAGGAATTGAGTGTAATATCTCCAAGTTTGCAGATGACACTAAACTGGGTGGCGGTGTGAGCAGTGAGGGGGACGCTAAGAGGTTGCAGGGTGACTTGAACAGGTTAGGTGAGTAGGCAAATGCATGGCAGATGCAGTATAATGTGGATAAATGTGAGGCTATCCATTTTGGGGGCAAAAACACAAAGGCAGAATATTACCTGAATGGCGGCAGATTAGGAAAAGGGAAGGTGCAACGAGACCTGGGTGTCATGGTTCATCAGTCATTTAAGGCTGGCATGCAGGTACAGCAGGCGGTGAAGAAGGCAAATGGTATATTGGCCTTCATAGCTAGGGGATTTGAGTATAGGAGCAGGGAGGTCTTACTGCAGTTGTACAGGGCCTTAGTGAGGCCTCACCTGGAATACTGTGTTCAGTTTTGGTCTCCTAATCTGAGGAAGGATGTTCTTGCTATTGAGGGAGTGCAGCAAAGGTTCACCAGACTAATTCCAGGGATGGCTGGACTATCATATGAGGAGAGACTGGATCAACTGGGCCTTTATTCACTGGAGTTTAGAAGGATGAGAGGGAATCTCATAGAAATGTATAAGATTCTGACGGGACTGGACCAGTTAGATGCGGGAAGAATGTTCCCGATGTTGGGGAAGTCCAGAACCAGGGGACATAGTCTTACGATAAGGGGTAGGCCATTTAGGACTGAGATGAGGAGAAACTTCTTCACTCAGAGTTGTTAACCTGTGGAATTCCCTGCCGCAGAGAGTTGTTGATGCCAGATCATTGGATATATTCAAGAGGGAGTTAGATATGGCCCTTACAGCTAAAGGGATCAAGGGGTATGGAGAGAAAGCAGGAAAGGGATAGTGAGGGAATGATCAGCTATGATATTGAATGGCGGTGCAGGCTCGAAGGGCCGAATGGCCTACTCGTGCACCTATTTTCTATGTTTCTAATAAAAGCATTAGCAGTCGAGACCGAGGTATTTGTTAGTGACTCATTCATCTGTTCAGTACAGTAATTACTACCAGGTCTAGAACTATTGTAATGTGGGGTGCGTTGAAAACACCTAAGGGAACAAACTTACAATATTCCACACATACCACACAAGTGTTGCAGTTCATCGGTGTTATCTTAGGATCGAAAGGTGGAGCCCAGTGGAATGTACAATCGATCAGCAGCAATAGTGCATCAGAATTTTAAAAAATGTTCCCTTTTTAATTCCTAAATTCTCTCATTTCTTCAGTCGTATATTAATCCTCCACTGAAGAATTGGATAAGCAATGTCTCTGGAAACTTTTGTCTACTTCATTATTGAACCAGCTACTATAAAGCACACACTGCAATGTAGAATGACTTTTCCTCAAATTTGCTCTCTATCCTTCACCCCAAACTTTGCTGCAGTGCCTGACTGAAAGAGTGAGCTACCTGCATGAGGAACCACAGCGAAGGAATCTGTTCATGAGGCTACACGCTAGCACACAAGTTGTTCAATGCAGTCAACCACTCCATCAGCTCATGCACAGCGTTTGCCTGAACAGGTTTTCGCGTCTTAAAAAATAGCAATGCACAGACAAGATAGACCAGTTTAATTTACTGCTTCAGTTCTATCATGTAAAAGTACTCCCTGCTTTTATTTATTAACTTGGGTCCACGACATTAATTATCTGCAGAAATATGAAACGAACTGTCAATCTCATGTCAAACAGATGCATATGCGAATATCTCTTTCCATCTCATGCTACCCACAGATAGTTGGACTAGTTTGTCCACCGGCATTCTTACTACAGATGAAATCAATTTAACGTATAGACATTCCTCCCTAAAGCTCAATGTAAAAACGTGGTACCCTGTACTTCAACAAACACAACACAGCAGATCTGGATATTTGCCACAGCACACCGGCCGAACTAGTGTAGCAGTGCAGATATAAAACATCGGTGTTTCCAGTAAATTATTAAATCCAATCTTTTAGCTGTCGTTATTTTTAGCAGCATGTTTGTGCAATTTCAGATGTTAAATTAAAAAAATATACAAAGGAGTAATAAAGTCCAGCTCAGCTTTGAAGATCATTTTTATTGGAAACTAAAGTCACAAGTCACATCCTTTGCCAAGAAGTCGCAAAAAAAGTTAATCTGCTCGGAAGCATCCAAGATTCACAAGCATGCCAAAGAATGCAATCCTAATCCCAAGTGAGCCATCTCTTTTTATAAGGAAGTGTGCCACCAGCTCACATTTATTACATGCACATGGTGCAACTCCAGCTCATAGTATTGTCACTGAATTTGTTCACAGCTAATCAGTTGTGTTGTTTTCTTATTATTACACAGAATTTTGCAAGTAAAAACAATCAAGAGAAATATGCTGTTCATTAACCTGAACATTTGACATGTTTTACACAAAATGCACATTGGTATTAAGGGAGAAAAAGGATCATCTCTTTGAATGACTTAGGAATTGGAACTTTATTAATCTAATAGAAAGGTTCTGTACCTTGAGTAAAGAGACAACTTGTTCAACTTCTTAATGTGCATGCTGAAAATATTTATCTAGCTTCATGAAATAGCAGATGTGTTGACAAATGTTCCATACAGAACTTTATAGCTTTTTGTCAGTCTTGGCTCAGAAGAGAGGCCAAAGGAGAGTCAAGATGTTTGTGAGTCTGACTTCAGAGACTTGAGCACATAAGCGAGACTGACACTCCAGTGAAATACTGAGGGGGGGCTGCACTGTCGCAGGTGCTGTCTTTTGGATAAGATGTTAAACCGAGGCCCTGTCTGCCCTTTTAGTTAGACATAGAAGATCCGATGGCACTATTCGAAGAAGAGCAGGGGAGTTCTGTCCGGAGTCCTAGCCAATATTTATCCCTTAACAATATCACCAAAACAGTTTATCTGGTCATTATCTCATTGCTGTTTACAGGACCTTGCTGTGCGCAAGTTGGCTGCTGCATTTATCTACATAACAACAGTGATTATACTTCAAAAGTATTTCATTGGCTGTAAAGCGCTTTGGGACGTCCTGATGTGAAAGGCATTAATTATATGCAAGTCTTTCTTCCTTTAAAGTAATAAGCTAAAGTAAGTTTCTACAGGCCACCAAAAGTTGCTCATTACTAGTTTAACAGCTTTCCATTGTGGGTCACTTAATAGTGATGAGTGGTGGCGAACCTGGCTGTTGTTATCCTCTCCCCTAGTCTCAGTGGGTTGGGGTCAATTTTGCATCTTCACAAGTCCAGCTGCGGTTCAAACCATTCTATGTACAAACTATTCCAATGTTTATGGGTTTTTAGCAAAAAATAAAATTGAGTATAGCAGATCATTGGCATCATGTAATTTGAGAATTGGCCAAATAGCATTCTATATGAGTAATCTACTAACTCTCTTCATCGGCTGTCTTCAGTCACTGTAGTAAGCAATTTTATGCGCCAATCTAGACTATTGATTTGAAGGTATCAGACCGTGAAAAATTTCCCTTTTCTGCCATTAAGTTCATTATTACATAGATGTCCATGACATTACTCAGTGCAATTGGGATTGATGTGCTATCGGCAGGTTCCTTGAGGTTCTACTTTACTGTGTCTGATTAAGATAGTACAGAACTCGGCAAGTCAGCAGTTTTAAAAAACACATCACCAGCAATGACACTTACATCGCAGTCACAAACCAGTGTCTAGTGTTCTCCAGGTAGGTTTTGTTTCTGCTTTTGTGGGGTGGGGGGGTGCAACAACAGGAAGAACAGCAGTAGAATCCTATCCCTATCAAGGTAGAATCATTAGAATAGAATCATGTTGGAGTGGAGAATTAGCCACGATTTAAACCCCCTGCGCCTGATAATGGGGCAGGCAAGGAGTTAAAATTGCGGCAAGATGCGACTCACCACCTTGTTGCTGGCTTTGCTCCACGGGCCGTGCTAACAGGTGTGCTAACAGTGTGCCAGGTCCTACTCCCCCACCCCGGCAGGCAAGGGCCTCACCGAGAGGCAAAAGTTGGGGTCTGATGACATCATTCAGACGCAGAAGTTAAGTTTATTTTGTGCCGCGTGTTCGACGCCAGCCTTGCCAGGGACACCGGCCGCCAAGGAGCAGCCAGCCCAGAAGAGGGCAGAGTCGGTAAGCAATTTTTCTTAAGTAAAAGGTTTCCTTGTGGGCTAGGAGGAGCAGGAGTATTCCACAAGGAAACCTTGTGTGTCCCGGGCTCTCCGCCCCTCCCCCCCTCCCCTCCCCCACACCCTGACCATAATTGCTCGGGAGTGTTGGATTGCCAGAGAATGTTATGAAGCATGGGGATTCCTGAAGAAATAGGCATGAATGTACCGAACACTCAATCAGGATTCACACATCGTCTGCACATAAAAGTGCCAACCTTTTTAATTTATGCACATCTTGGGTATAATTGCTTATTCTCAGAACCCGAGGAAAATATACAAGTTGGCACAAGCACTGGTGCCTTTGGAATGTGACATAGCGCCCCATGCGAGAACGGATGTAGACATGGTCAAGCAGCTCATTAGCCATCTGCTTAACGGGTTCTGTGACTAAATAGTAGTTCATTCCTGTGATGTCTCCACTCGATCCTGGAAGCTGCCAATGGTATAGAAACCGAGAGCTACATCTCAAGTGCCACAGGGAAGGTATTGCCAACTGACGACCATCCCTGCAGCTCACCAGGCAACGGACCAATGCTCTGGAGAGCCACATGCAATGTTTCTTCTGTTCCTTGTGTTCAAATCAAAGAAAGAAAGAACGGCTTGCATTTATATAGCGCCTTTCACGATCACCGGAGGTCTCAAAGAGTTTTACAGCCAATGAAATATAGTCACTGTTGTAATGTAGGAAACACAGCAGCCAATTTGCTTACAGCAAGATCCTACAAACAGCAATGAGATAATGAGCAGATAATCTGTTTTCTTTGTTATGCTTTGTCATCCAAAAGACAGCACCTCTGACAGCGCAGCGCTCCCTCAGCACTGCACTGGAGTGTCGGCCTAGATTTTTTTTTTATGCGCTCAAGTCCCTGGCATAGAACTTGAACCCACAATCTACTGACTCAGAGGTGAGTGTGCTTCCCACTGAGCCACAGCTGACACAAATCACCGCTCCCTATCTCTGTACTCTCCTTTAAATCTACAACCCTTCAAGGTCTCTGCGCTCCTCCAACTCTGGCCTCTGGTACACACCCCACCTCCTTCGTCCCAACATTGGCAGCTGTGTTTTCAGCTGTCTAGGCCCCAAGCCCTGCGATTCCCTCCCTAAACCTCTCTGCCTCTCCCCATCTCTTTCCTCCTTAAAATCTACCTCATTGACCAGGCTTTCGGCCATCTGTCCCAATATCTCCTTCTTTGGCTCAATGTCAATTTTTTCTGATTACGCTCCTGTGAAGTTCCTTGGGATGCTTTACTATGTGAAAGGCACTATATAAGTGCAAGTTGTTGTTGTTAGGGTGGGTAACTGTTTCGTGATCTGCGCATCAAGGAGTAGCTGTCAGACTAATTCATCAAAAGATCTTCAAAACATAACAATGAACGAGATGTGATTCCCATTTCACAATTACTTCAATATAATTTATCGATGAATCCTCAAAAGGCCAAATGTAAACAGAAACTGTTGGCCTGCTTGATCCTACGACAAAGTGTATATAATTTTTTTCTAGATTGAAAACAGTGCAAAATAAACCACGGAGATTTCAAGATGATAATTAACAGCCAAGAGATATCAAATGGTAATATTGTAATTATTGCAAATAGGGTTACCATTTGCCTGACATTGCAAAATCTGCTATGAAGACATTACACAA
Source organism: Pristiophorus japonicus (assembly GCF_044704955.1). Classification (NCBI taxonomy): domain Eukaryota; kingdom Metazoa; phylum Chordata; class Chondrichthyes; family Pristiophoridae; genus Pristiophorus; species Pristiophorus japonicus. The sequence goes on along the minus strand of NC_091984.1, from coordinate 210,600,743 downwards.
TTAAAACCCCTTACTGTACACCAACTGACAGAATCTGTAATTTGCTTTGGGAAGACCAACGGATGTTGTATTTCCTGCCAAATTGCTGTGCTCGTTGGTTGTGCTTTACGTTTTGACCCTCAAGAAGAAACCTGCAAATGTCTATTTTTGTACAAATAACTTCCCTTTAAAACATGACAAGGTTATATTTAATCAAAAGGAAATCTATATTTCATGCTAAACTAAAATAAAACTGCACGTCATTGGAAAGTCAAATTTGGAATCCTCCTTGCAAGTTCCCAATCCTGGCTGATTTATGTCAGGAAAAGGTACAAAGCAGGTACCAGGTACTTCCATACAAGGAAAAGAAGGGAAAAGTGGTGAGCAAACAATTCTTGATTCTCTTGCACAGCAGTTCATTGGTGCGGAGTGCAACTGGCAAAATCCTGGCTACAGATTGGTTTCTTTGCCAGTGAATGGTACAGGAGGAGGAAAATCCTCAAAATAAAAAAAATGGGGAATAAACAACTGAAAGGCAAAGGACTGTAGAACTTATTTAAATAGCGACCTCCATTTCTGTTAGTATCTACAAGTACAAAACTGCAACTGAATGGGTTATATTAATAGATGTTGAAAAAGCTGTATTACAATCAAAAACCAAACAGTTTATTTAAAATACAATCAGCAATGGATGACTATGACGGGGTGCCCAAAGAAACTCGGTACGTTGGGAGTATAGAAGCAGATGGGCCACAAACAAACAGTTACAAGTAATGTTGTGGCTGATAGTGAAGAAGGAGAGTATTCTTGGTGGGAGATTGAACGAGAGAAAAATGCTTCCCTCAGAAAGAGGACTTGATAAATTTGCCCAGTGCAGTGCTGAGGGAGCACTGCACTGTCAGAGATGCCGTCTTTCGGATGAGACGTTACACCGAGGCCTTTCAGGACATAAAATATCCCATGACACTATTTTGAAGAAGAGCAGTGAGGTTATCCCTGGTGTCCTGGCCAATGTTTATCCCTCAGTCGACATCACAAAAACAGATTATCTAGTTATTATCACATTGATATTTGTGGGAGCTTGCTGTGCAAATTGGCTGCGTTTCCTACATTATAACAGTGACTACACTTCAAATGTACTTCCGTGGCTGTAAAGCGCTTTGGAATGTCCCGAGGCCATGAAAAGCGTTATATAAAGGCAAGTATTTCTTCCTTTCAGAGGATATTCCCCATTTTGTTAGTCAAAACGTAGATTGCTGGAAACCTGCCACATTACAAAAGATTTGCTCTGGTGCTGAGCCCTCGAAGTAAGAACAAAAATTCTGCCGGCGCGCCCCAAGGGCCCAAATTTCCCCAACCCCTTTTTCCGGGGCACTCTCCCGAGGTGCGGCAACTTTGTGCGCTGGAAACGGCGCCAAAAAACGTACTCACGATTCTGACCGTTCTGCTATGTGTCCCGGGTTCTGGCGCGGCGCTCCTCGTGGAGCGGGGCGCGGAGCTACAGCCCTGTGCCGAAAACAGTGCCAACAACTGCACGCATGTGCAGTAGAGCGGTCGCGCATGTGCAGTAGCTCCTTCCCATGATTGTGATGATGATGCCTGCAGAATGTGTCCCGCTCCTAGCCCAGGCCGGCCGCTGAAAACGCTGCAAGAAACAGGTTGGGACAACTGAGTTTTGATCGGGGCGAGAGAGAGGGCGAGAGGTTGATCGTCTTTGGTTGCAGCCTAGTGGTTTGGACCAAGGATAGCTTGTCGTGTAGCGACGTCGCTTGCCATGCTGGGCTGGCTTTGCGTTCGTTTGGTTGGGTGGTGGTTTGCCAAAGAGTCTCTGCAGTGCCGTGTGTTGCGCTGGACCTCCGTGTCCTTCCACACGTGGCCCGCCTGGCTCTTACACACTTGCCGACCGCTGAGCGTGCGCCCAAGTCAGTCCCCGTACGTCTCGCCGCCGTCGCTGCTGCCTGCTTTTATCCTCCGGCACTCCGCACTGCCCAGCCGCTGCTTCCAGCCTTTCTATCTCTCTCTCTCTCTCACTCCGGTGTTGCCTGTCCCTCTATCGCTCTCTCTCTCTCTCTCTCTCTCTGAATTGGGTCTCTAGAACATTGTGAGCCGAGCCCGGGCTCTAAATGCACTCGTGCACCCGCCCCCTGTCCGTCCGCCTGTACTAGCCCACCCGGGTTGGTCTTGAGGACAGTGGTGTGTGTGTTGTGCTGGAGATGCCGGCCGGCGCCGACAAAATAGCTTTCTGCCGACGACCTATGACCCCAGGGCTGAACTCGGGCGTGTCGGCCGATCTCCGAACACCTTTCGGGGCTAAATGGAGTCGTCTGTGGTTCCTCACGCGAAGGAGCCAAAGCCCCATGCCTCTGCCAGGTTTCAGGCTGCCGTTTTTAAAGCCTGATCAAAAACCCAAAAAATGTGCAAAAAGGGAAAAAATTACCGCCCGAAAAGGGTTGAAAGTCGGTGGGGTGGCAGCCGCTTTCTCCCTACCCTATCCCAGCCGAAGGGACTCCCGCACGGCCAGCCACTGCCGAGTTTAGTTGAAGGTAGGATTTACTTCAGTTCTTTACTTGTTAATTTAATTATTTACTTCAGTTCTTTATTTTTTATTGAATGCTTGTTACTTTTTGTGCTTTGTTTGGTGCTTGGTGGTGCTTTAAATGTAGTTACTTGCGCCGATTCCTTAACTCTAGGTAAGGTTTTTCTGTGTGGACAGAAGTGGCAACATACGCTGGATTAAGTTAGTTTGGAGCAACTATTTGCTGGCCAAACACCCAAAACAAGTGTATGTGGCTGGTAATGCCCTCTTTTGGGAAAAAAAAAACTGAACGAAAAAAAAAACCTAACTAACTCACTTACACTGGCGCAAATTAAATGGCCAGAATTGCAACTAAAAAAGATACTCCAGAAAAATCAAGTTGCTCCAAAAAAAACGGAGCAACTCCTGGGGAGATTTGGTCCCCATATCCCCAGCTGTAACTTCAATGGCAGATCAGTGAACCTCCCAGAGGAGCTCCCAGAGAAATGATACGAACGTCTGGAAACAGCTGTTTACACCATTCCCCTTGAGGTTCCACTGGTCTCCCATGAAAGTTATGGTGGGAGACGCCTCACCTAATAAGTTCTGACTGAGGGTAACATGCTGGGCTTTGTTCTGCTTAAATGCTTCCGACTAGATAACACTTATGGCCAGTAAGGGGTTTTATAGCACATATTGGGGTTGCAGTACTGGAAAAAGTCAATAACATTGGCGACGAGAAAAAAATGTATCTGTCTCAGAGGGGCGGCTGAGTTATACGGTCATCTTCATCGTTAACAACAAAAGTGGAATTGTACCTGGGCCAATCAAAGGCCAATTGTACATTGTACTTTCTCCCTGTTGCACTCATCTCACAACTTCACAAAATCGAAGTGCATTGCTAACCCTTGGTGTGCAGACCTCTGCTAAAACTCAGACATTTTGCAGCTGCTTTGATTTCTATCACACATTTTGTTATTTCCTGTGAAGTTAAATTACATATGGGGTGTAGACATGAGGCCTTTTGCCAATTCTGTACCACCTTTTGCTTTCAATGAAAACCAACACCAGGTGATATGACTGGCAGAAAAGTTGAAGACGACATTTAGGATTGAATCTTAACCCCTCTGTCTGGTGGAAATGAGGTGGTCGTGCCTGAAAATGGTGAGCAATTAACCTACCGTCCCGTTACCGTGGCAATGCTCACCGGGGCGTGCTGCTGGACAGTTGGAGCGCCCCCCCCCCCCCACCCCCCCCAGCCAGCTGTAGTCCCATTTAAAATGACGATCGAGTTCCTATGACGCCAATAAGATTCCAATTGCCATTTTTGGCCTGATCTGGCCGGAGCATACACCGTGCAAACTCTGACCAGCATCAAGTGCCGGTGCAACCCAAGAGGACCAGAAAGGTAACTAATATCTCTTCATTTTTGTACGGCAGGGAGGAGCAAGAGACCTCGGACTCTTCCCCCTACCCCACCCCACCCCCACCAACCCCTGCCCAGAAATTGTGCACGCCCCTCACCCCCAGGAATCTATCTTCTTCTGGCTCGGCCCAGTCACCTGATACTTCAGCCCAGACCCGGCGGGCTTCCCTGGTACACTCGGTTTGTGGCCACAATCCATCGGCCCAGTGGAAATGAGGCCTAGTCCTCAAATTCAACTGGGACTCTAGTAGGACTGAGAACATAAGAAGTAGGAGCAGGAATAGGCCATTTGACCTCTCGAGCCTCCTCCGCCATTTAATATCATGGCAGATCTGATCATGGACTCAGCTCCACTTCACTGCCCGCTCCCCATAACCCTTTATTCCCTTATCACTCAAAAATCCGTCTATCTCCGCCTTAAATATATTCAATGTCCCAGCCGCCACAGCTCTCTGGGGCAGAGAATTCTACAGATTTACGACCCTCTGAGAAAATAAATTCCTCCTCATCTCAGTTCTAAATGGGTGATCCATTATTCTCAAACTATGCCCCCTCGTTCTAGATTCCCCACAAGTGGACACATCCTCTCTGCATCTACCTTGTCGAGCCCCTCAGTATCTTATATATTTCAATAAGATCACCTCTCATTCTTCTAAACTCCAATGAGTATAGGCCCAACCTGCTCAACTTTTCTTCATAAGTCAACCCCTTCAGCTCAGGCATCAACCTAGTGAACCTTCTCTGAACTGCCTCCAATGCAAGTATATCCTTCCTTAAATATGGAGACCAAAACTGTACACAGTACTCTAGGTGTGGCCTCATTAATACCCTGTACAGTTGTAGAAGGACTTCCCTGCTTTTATACTCCACCCCCCTTGCAATAAAGGCCAACATTCGTTTGCCTTCCAGATTACTTGCTGCACCTGCATACTAACTTTTTGTGTTTCATGCACAAATGTACTGCAACATTTTGTAATCTCTCTCCATTTAAATAATAATTTGCTTTTTTAGTTATCCTGCCAAAGTGGATAACCTCACTCTTTCCCACATTATACGCCAATTAATGGGCGGCAGGCCAGTACATTCTGGCAACCAGTGCCTGGATACTATTCTGTGAGGAAAATCCACCCCTTAGTTCCAAACGTAATGGAGTTAATTTCTATATATTATCTGTTTGTATTACATTTTTAACAAAACTGACACATTTCTGAGGAAATTAGGAATGTTAATGTCACCGATCATTGTGGACTGTATATAACTAGGGAGAACAACAGGGGTCATTGCGTAATCTTAATTCCCAGTGGAGTGCCGCACTTGAAGGGAATGCAGAACAGAGACAGGGTTAGAACACCGTAACCCCGATTTTTCTATCTGCACTCCTGTTGAGTGTCGCTCCTCGCTGGGAGTGTATGATCAGAGAACTACCCTTCATATGTTCTCTCTTTAGGTCTTGATGTGGGTCCCACACGGATCATGTAGAATTAATACATTTGTTACAAATCTGATCTGAGAGATGCCAAATAGCTGCATGCTGAGCTTTTAAATAAACTCTTTATGTATTTCGTAAGTGTAGAAACACATGCAAGGATGAAAGTATGCAAAGCAACTGACACCAGTGGGCTAAACATTTCTGGGGGAATATCTACAACAACCAGGCAAATATGATTCCACGTCCAACCCCGAAACAGGCCTCTAATGTGAAAAAGATAATCGATTGAGGGGGCATGGAAAGGAGAGAAATTCTGCCCAAGAAATACCGAGAATTGAGTAAGTATCAATTTACAGCTCGATTCACCGGGTTCAGAATAAGGATACAGTATACAGAATGAGAGCCTCTCCTTTTGCCATGTCCAGACTACTCAGTTCATCAGGAAATCACAATGATATTCTTTTCATTTTCACTGGAAATTATGACATTTATAAAGAAATACAAGAGAAGAAATCTGATTGAAGATTCTGAGAGGAATGGTCAGGGTAGATGCTGAGAGGCTTTTTTCCCTGGCTGGAGAGTCTAGAACTAGAGGTCACAGTCTCAGGATAAGGGATTGACCATTTAGGACTGAGATGAGGAGAAATGCCTTCACTCAAGGTGCTGTGAATCTTTGGAATGCTCTACCCCAGAGGGCTGCGGATGCTCAATCGTTGAGTATATTCAAGGCTGGGATAGCTAGATTTGTGGATTCTAGGGGAATCAAGGGATATGGAGATCAGGCGGGAAAGTGGAGTTGAGGTCAAAGATCAGCCATGCTCTTACTGAACGGCGGAGCAGGCTTGAGGGGCAGTATGGCCTACCCCTGCACCTAATTCTTATGTTCTTGTGTTCTTATGTTCTTAAGAAAGGAAACCCAAAAGGTAATGGTTGGATAGTTATTCTAATTTGTACCGTAAACCTCAAACAATATTTTAAAACATTATTAGTATTTTCTGTTAACTAGTTGATTGAACTTCGGGAAGTAATTTTAACCTCACCCACCGGAGGGAAACTTTCGGATCAGATGCTCATCAGCGGAGTGCAAAACACGCACCCGACCAGATCCGATCCATAAGTATCCCAACTTGTGCATTAAATTAACAATACCCCCTTTAGTTGCCATGGATTATGAGATTAGTCGAGAAAAAAGTACAAGCTGGTATAAACTAATCAAAATCTCATTTTCATTTGATTTGGTTTACTAGTAAAAGAAAGATTTTAAAAATGAATGCAGCTCTATAGGATGGAAAGTTGCCATTCATGTCCTAGAAATACGCTGCTACATCTGCAATTAGGAGAACGCAAAGGATAAGTGGAACTCCCACACTTTCTGTATTGCGTTTCCTTTGCAAAATCTACCATACTTTATACTCATTAAAGTTTACATAGCTTCTTGGGAGATTAATGAAATTTTAGTATTACTTTTTTTTAAAATAGACTAACGATTAGCAGTGATACAAATTTAATGCTGCAAATGTTATTCAAAGTCATTTGTCACATCACTGTAAGAGACTGTAATTTTACATTTTTAATATCATCCAAATATATGAACCAATCTCTATGCCAGGAATGTGGAAATACGCTGGGCAAAAGCATTCAGAAATAATTAGCCGAAAATTCCGGCCTTGCTGGGTCCGTATGAAGTGCGCATGGTCCCGGTGAGGCCTCGCAAAATCAGGTTTTCGGGGCGCGATGCGCATGTGTTGAAGACCGGCTTTTCCGATCGGTCAAGATTTCCCTTGACTGATCCTCCGTATCCCCAGGAGAAGGACATTCGTGCAGGCCCAACTCATGCCCAATGAATGTCCTTCAAACTTTTACGCCTAGTAAAAAGCAAGCGCATAGCTTACTTTTACCAGTGTAAGAGTTCTAAAACGTCTAAAAATTAAATTTAAATACTCTTTTATATTTAAAAAACCCTGTCCATTAACACTATTAAAACACATTAAAAAAAGTTCCAAAAAAAATATATTTTTTAAAACATTTAATTACATTTAATTTCAATTAATTTTAAATATGTGAGGTGTTTTATTTATCATGCTGTGTTTCGGTGTTTGAATTTATCTCATTGATAGTAATGGGAGTCCGTACAAACAGAGCCCAGCCCAGGCCCACGTGACTCCAGCTTGTACGTATGTACCTCAAAGTTATCTCCCCGTGTGCTGCGCAGCGAATCTAAGCATCTGACCAGAATCTCTACGTTCCTCCAGGACCACCAGGTACTTTTGTAGATTTTTTTTCGGGTCGGAGGCATTCATATGAAGGAAGCCTCCAACTGCAATTCCTCCTCTCCGCCCCTGTGGCTGCTACAAATAGGAAGAGAAATATTCTGGGCAAGTGGGGAAGGGGGAAGGGAGGGATTTAAGTACATGAGCACAAAAGGATGGAAAAATGCCATTCAGACCATTGAAACTCGTCCTGCTAGTACACTAGCCTTCCCAGCTACATTCTGAATGTTTCTAATATTTTTGTCTCTACTGTGCTACTTTCACTATGACCCAAAAGAATGCAAAGGAAATCTGTCTAAGTGTCTTTCACTGGAAATTGGACGTTCCCTATTTTATCAGTCAGAAAATAGTCATTCACCCATGGCAAGTACAACAGGTGATGTGTTGTTGAGTTCACGTTTGTAGAACCCTACCTCGACATGAATCACTGCTTTCATGAGAGGATAGAGAGAGGGAGAAAATTGGGTTGGGAAGAGAACAGGGAGAGCACTATCCTGGAGATTCCCCAAGTTGGAACAGACATTTTTATTATGCATCAACTCCTCCATCTTTGGGCAGTTTTATTGAGCTGAGTTTGGATCAGCCTCTTCCTGCTCTTCTAGATCCTGATCTTCATGGGCTTAAGACCTGAATATTGTTCCCCTAACTGGTAAATGCCAATTATGCTTGCAATTATTACAAACAGTTTCAGATGTATTAGAATTGTAAACAAATGTAGTACCTTAAAATTCATTGGAATTGGTTTCCTTATATGCAACTTACATTATTCTACAATCATCTATTTGCATTTTGGAGGAGCAAATGGGTGGTTTTCAATACAGCTCTCCTTTATTATGTTAGTAGCACACTGATCATTACTCAAATATATTCTATATCACTGAATGGTTGTGTGCAGCACATTTCTGTCAGTGACAGCAGAAGAATGAAGTTATAAAGGGTTGAGATGAATTTATACGACATTGTATAGTGTCCAAGTTTCGGATCCCCGGTAGAACGGCGCACCTCGGAGAGGCCCGCCTAATTTCTAGAACTGAAAAAACACCAAATACTTACCTCGCGATTCTCCGATATCTGTAGGCCCGTTTGCAGCTCAGCGCAGCACAGCAGGAGCTGCTGGGGGCGGAGCTACAGCCCTGTGCCAAAAAGAGCGCCGGCAGCTGCGTGCGCGCGCAGTAGCTTCTGGCCCTCCCAGCGCGTCCTGTCTCCAGGCGACGACCCTATCCCTGGCCGAAGGGACGTCGCCCCTATCCCGGGCCGAGTGGCCTGACTGCCCTTAACTCCTCGGCGGCGGGGCCCGCCCGACCGGCATCTCATCGGGGGCGGGCCCCGCCCGAACTCCTCCTCGGTGGCGGGCCATGTGAGCAGTTGGTCACAACACTCTGTGATATCAAGCAGGCTTACACACAGTTCGGAGGGAAGCGTCCTTTTGGTGTTTCACTGCTCTACATAGCACTATGGCTACCAGTTGTATCAGAGTGACCCCAGTGGAAACTACGGGGGGTAGAAGGCCACCTGCATCGGGAATAACAGCGCCGCTGCAGTATCTATGTTGAAACTAGACTTCAAAGAAGGAGATATGACTTTGCAGTCAGCACTTGCATTGGCAGTTAAAGTGTTGAATAAGACTATGCACATCAGCAAACTATCGGCCAAAAAGGTGGAAATTGCAACGCTAACCAGAGAAAACGGGAAAACGCGCATAAAGGTGCTGAAGCAGAAGGAATTGGAGGTTTTGATTAAGCGACACGAGGCAGAAGAAGCAAAATCTGAACGTGAGAAAAAGGAGAAGGAACAAAAAGCGAAGGACAAATAGAGCTGCAAATGAATCATTGACTGCAGGTTCTCAATTTATAGAAATGGCCGTACCAGATACCATCCAGCCTTCCTCTTCAGCAGGCTGTTGGAGGGCTCCCAGTGCTGCAGTAGGTGAGTAGAAACTTTAAATTTTTTATTTATTGATTGATTTTTAATTTTTTTAAATTTTATTTTGATTGATTTATTGGTTGATTTATTGATTTATTTATCAGTTATTATTGATGATGGCTCTTTATTGGTAAAAGTGAAGTGTTTAATGTTTGTAAAATCCCCTAACTTCCCTCTAACTTCCCTTCCCCCCGCCATCTCTCATTCCCTGCGCCTAATTTATAAAGTATAGGCAAGGTTTTTCTGAGCATACAAAAATTGACACTTACTCCGTTCTAAGTTAGTTTGGAGTAACTTTTTGCTGTCTGAACTTGCAAAACAGGTGTAAGTGACTGGTAACGCCCCCTTTTGGAAACAAAACTGTACTAAAATGAAACTATTCTAACTAACTAGAACTGCAGCAAACTAAATGCCGAGAATTGTGATTTCTAAGATACTCCATACTAAACTAGTTGCTCCAAAAAAATAGGAGCAACTCGATCTGAAACTTGAGCCCATTATAACAAGCTTCCTTATAACAAGGAGATGTTTTTAAATGAAACCTGACATTATAGCAGAGGTTCACATTTATATTGTACTATTTTTGTGTTGCACAGCTTTCTCATAACACCAGCCAATCACATCATAATTGCACGCAAACATTTTTCGTGCCTTTGAACATGAGCAGGTTTACACCAACCTTAAATGATCACTTTAAAAGTTGCAGTAAAATATCTCAGCTTCATAAGTTGTAATATAATGATAGACTTGAAAACAGTCTTGGAAAAATGTCCTGATAATTATTACACTGATCCCAATAGTAGATGAGATATGTTGGTTAACTTATACAAGAAGGTTTCTTGAAGCTTAATTCTCAACATCACCAAAACAAAATTTCCTATTTCTATAAAGAAGCTAAAATTAAAGAGAAAATTTCTTGTAGAGTGAGATAATTTCCAGAAATTCATGACTGGGATGATTCTACAATAAACGCACATGTTTATCAAAGACCAATTGCAGATAAGGCTTACTGAGACTACTTAATCAAGCACTTGTGGCCTGCTTACAAAAAAAACTACAAAATGGCTTTGATCAGCAGTAATATTACCGTTTGTGCTTACACTGCAAAGAGGCAGCCAAAAAATAAAAGAGGCCAAAAGCATAGTAGCAGTCTGCAGTGAAATCGAAACTCAATGCAAGGACTAGTCCAAGCCCATTCTCTTCTTTTGCAATTCTACATTAATGCCAGATCCACAGTTCTAATTCCGTCGATGCCTTGCCCTACACAACTCTTAATTTAGTAAGAATCACTGTGTGAACTTTCACAAAAAAATCACAGGGAATTGATAAATTCATTCAAAAAAAAACAATCAAATTGCTCTCTTGTAAGGCAAGGCAAGTTCCTAATATACTCAGAGATTTACCAATGTTATTCAACTAATTCATGTGAATGGTCCAGCAACGGCTTTTTCACTGGCTGGACTTAAATGTCTTTGACATGTGGATGGAGCTGAAGTTCACTCTCATTACAGGAGAATCTAGGAACAAGATTGTGTGCAGTGTCTAACAACACTGTGGAGCCCGCTGAAAAGTTGCTAGCCGAGGTTTGAATACACTGTAACAGACATAGGGGCCGAAAGTGGCCTCATCTGCACCTCCAGTTAGCGTCTCGGGGGGGGTGGGGGGGGCGCGCTAATGGTGCGCAAATCAGTTTTCACCCAGGTAAAATTGGCCTTGGGTTTTTTGGAGGGGCTACCTGGTACCGCCCGGCTCCTGCCGGTACCACCCCGCTTCTGCCGGTAGCGCCCTGTTTGGGTGCGCCCGGCGATAATGATGTCATCGCCGCATGCACTGCCTTGTTACCCCCCCACCCGCCCCACCCCCCATAAATTGGACCTACCCCCTCAGGTACCGCCTGCCGCTGGCAACAACAGCTTCAGCTGTCAAGTTGTAGGCAGGAAGCGGCTGGAGAAGCACTATTTAAAGGCGCCACCTTGCCAAAAATTTTTTCTATTGGCCATTATTATTTCCAGCTTGCTGACAGATAGGCAGAGGATTGTAGCGGTTTTCACCTCAAGGACGGTTCTGGCTCTTAAGCATTGCGTTGTTTAATTCGGGGCAGATTTGACTCTGCAACATTTATCTCATTACATGGGGGCTGTGTTCACACTCGACCTCCTGCTGCGACGTCACCGTCGAAGGTTACTTAGGCGGAGACAAAGGCAGAGAGAAAGGCAGGGGGAAAGACAGGGAGAGAGAAAGGGGGGGAGAAAGACAGGTATAAGGACAGCAAGATGTGGCTAGAGAGAGAAGGCACAACAGGGCTGGCAACAGGAGACTTTACCCTCCTAGAGTATTCTGGCAGCAGTTCTCCTACATCAATTTCACTGAGGAACAGTGTGTTCGAAGACTGTGCTTCAGCAATGACATGGTCATAGAGCTCTGCCACCTCCTGCAACCAGACCTCGAGCCGCAGACCAGGGTGAGGACGGCTCTCTTAGTGGCCGTCAAGGTCACCATCGCGCTCCACCAACGGATGCCAACGGATCCTTCCAGGGTGCAGCAGGAGACATCTTCAACATCCAGTGTGTCATCCATTGCTCCATCCGCGAGGTCACAGATGCTCTGTACAGAAGGAGGGGGGACTACATGAGCAGAGAGAAGCAGCTCGAGTGTGCATGTGGATTCATCAGGCTAGCGGGCTGCTACACGGTGCAGGACGCCATTGACTGCACCCACGTCGCTTTGCGAGCACCGCATCACAATCCTGAGATCTTCCATAACCGCAAAGGCTACCACTCACTGAGTGTGCAGTTGGTGTGCAACCACACATGCCGCATCCTCACCGTCAATGCCCGCTATTCTGGAAGCAGCCACAATAAGAACATAAGAACATAAGAATTAGGAACAGGAGTAGGCCATCTAGCCCCTCGAGCCTGCTCCGCCATTCAATAAGATCATGCCTTCATCCTGCGCCAGACCGGTGTGCCAGCTCTCTTCCAGCCACCACATCAAGCCCATGGCTGGCTGTTCGGAGACAAGGACTATCTGCTCTCCACCTGGCTCATGAGTCTCCTCCGTAACACTCCTGCCCAGCTCTCATACACTGAGAGCCATGCCACCACCAGGAACATCATTGTGCAGACCATCGGAGTGCTCAAGCAATGATTCCGCTGCTTTGACCACTCGGGAGGAGTCCTCCAGCACTCGCCACAGCAGGTGTCCTTATTTGTCGTCATCTGTTGCACACTGCACAACCTGGCTATCATGAGGACACAGCCATTGTCAACATTTAGCCGTACCACAGCGAGGGGAGCAGCAGGGGCGGCAAGACCCGCAACGGAGGAGGCAGTGACTCCAGCTCCACGGCCACCTCTGCCCACGTGGCCCTGCGGCATTGGCCTTCACCCAGATGGAGGGAACGGTGCATCCCTCCTTCTCTCCACTGCCCCCACCAATGTCTCCAATGCCAGGTCATTGAACCGAGTGGCATTTCTAAGAGGATTTGCAGCAGCCATCACAGAACTTCCTTCCAGCTCTCAGTAAAGTCCGGCAATGATGAAACTGACCAGGTGCTGCATGAAACAACATCCCCTTTAAGAACTGGAATAAGCAAGAGGCTGATTATTGTTGTATGAAAGTCACCTGATATTGGGTGCAGCTCTGGTAATAGCGCTGCAGCAGTGCCCCACTGGAGCAGCAGAGTCGGGAGGTCTACAAGAGGCCCATCAGTCGGGAGCCGCCAGCGGGAGGTCAAGGAGGCGTCGGAGAGCCGGAGCAGCAGAGTCGGGAGGCCTAAGAGGCCCATCAGTCGGGAGGCGCCAGCGGGAGGTCGAGGAGGTGTCGGAGAGGCGGAGCAGCAGAGTCGGGAGGCCTACAAGAGGCCCATCAGTCAGGAGGCGCCAGCGAGAGGTTGAGGAGGCGTCGGAGAGGTGGAGCAGCAGAGTCGGGAGGCCAACAAGAGGCCTACTGGTGCAGCTGCAGCAGGGAGGCACAAAAGAAGTAGAAAGAAATTGAAAGGTGATGTCACAGCCAAGGGGGTAAGTGATGGATTGGTGATTGGTAAGTAGTTTTTCTTTTTTCTTTTCTTTATCAGTAAGTAACCTTTAGCATTGTTGTTGACAAATTAAGTTAATCTAAGGGCTAAGACATGGCAGGAGAGCTGGGTCACGTGTTATGCTCCTCCTGTACTATGTGGGAAGTCAGGGACGCTTCCAATGTCCCTGACGACTACGTGTGCGGGAAGTGTGTCATGTATTCAACCAGCATTGTAACCCATGTATAATCTGACCTAAGTTGTACACTGTGAGAACACTGACCACTGGGTGGTGAACTTGTGGGAGACACTCCTAACCTGGACCTTCAGATATAAAAGGGGAAGCTCCACCCACTTCCATCACTTGAGTGCTAAGGAATAAAGGACAGGTCACAGACTGATCTTCTCTCAAGCCTGGGCCTCATGTGCATTTATACTGTATAGCAAGGACATATCAATGGCGACGAGAAACTGGGATTTAAACCACGCGAGCATGGCCACTAGTAAAACAGACGAAAGGTACTGTGTTAAGGAATGGTTGGGACAGAGATTCAACATTGTTAAAGCAGCACACAGTTTGCCAGGCAGACAAGGGCAGTCAGGCATGCCCCAACATGTAGTCGAAACCAGAGGGGGAGTTCGACAGAGACAATAGCAAGCTGAATGGCGATTCACGCCATTGCAAGGGACAATGCGGCCAGTAATGGGGCCATCAACACCTGTTAATGGCGCACTCAAGGACAATCACAGGGGCAGTCAGGGACGATCGACTGGCAAGGGACCTTTTGTTTCCAACAGCAGCTCATGTTGGAGGCGTGGAGGCACACACTCAGCTGGAGTTTGCAGAGATGAGCAAAATATCTGCAGAAATTGCAGAAATGAACACTGGGGGAAATCGCTGGAAGCTGAAGTTCAGCGAGTTCATGTGGAGCACGTATACAGTTCATACACCAGGATGCCACCGATAATGATGAAAGTGCTCCTCAATGGCATCCCAGTATCAATGGAGCTAGACACGGGGGCAAGCCAGTCCCTGATGGGTATCAAACAGTTCGAAAAGTTGTGGGCGTCCAAGGCCAGGAGGCCAAAATTATCGCTGATTGACGCACAGCTACGGACATACACAAAGGAGATCATTCCGGTGCTAGGCAGCGCCACGGTAGTCGTGACCCACAAAGATTCGGAGAACAGGTTGCCACTCTGGGTTGTCCCAGGGGACGGTCCCGCACGACTAGGGAGGAGTTGGCTTGCTGTCATGAACTGGAAGTGGGGCGATGTCAATGCAATTTCCTCTGTGGAGCGAGTATCATGCTCACAGATCCGGGACAAATTTGACTCATTATTTCAACCCGGCATTGGCACTTTCATGGGGGCCAAGGTAGTGATTCACATAAACCCGGACGTCAGGCCAGTACACCACAAGGCCAGAGCGGTGCCATACGCGATGCGGGAAAAGATAGAAGGCGAATTGGACCGCCTGCTGAGGGAAGGCATCATCTCGCCAGTCGAATTCAGTGACTGGGCGAGCCCGATTGTGCCAGTGCTCAAGGCGGATGGGTCGGTCAGGATATGTGGTGATTACAAGGCCACCATCAATCGGGTGTCACTCCAAGACCAGTACCCGCCACCGAGAGCGGAGGACCTCTTTGCGACGCTATCCGGTGGCAAACTTTTTTCAAAATTGGACCTGACCTCAGCTTACATGACCCAGGAGCTGGCGAGTGAGTCGAAGAAGCTGACCACCATCACGACACACAAGGGGTTGTTTGAGTACAACAGATGTTCATTCGGTATTCGCTCGGCTGCCGCGATCTTCCAACAAAATATGGAAAGCCTCCTCAAGTTGATTCCAGAGACGATGGTTTTTTAAGACAACATCCTCATCACAGGTTACGATACTGAAGAACACCTCCACAACCTGGAGGAGGTGCTACGCAGACTGGACCGGGTAGGTCTGCGACTGAAAAAGACGAAGTGCGTCTTCCTAGCTCCAGAGGTAGAATTCCTGGGGATAAGGGTAGCAGCAGAAGGGATCAGCCCTACTGCGTCCAAGACGGAAGCGATCCAGAGGGCACCCAGACCCCGTAACACGACGGAGCTGCGTTCGTTCCTGGGGCTCCTGAACTATTTTGGTAACTTTCTTCCCAAATTGAGCACGCTGCTAGAGCCGTTATGCATGCTCCTACGCAAAGGTTGCGAATGGGTCTGGGGGGACAGCCAGGAAAGGGCTTTTAATAGAGCACACAATTTGTTATGTTCCAACAATCTGTTAATGCTATATGACCCATGTAAGAAACTTGTTAACGTGCGTTGCATCATTCCAATGGTGTCGGGTGTGTGTTGCAGCATGTCAATGCCAAGGGTCAGTTACAGCCGGTAGCTTACGCCTCCAGAAGTCTGTCCCAGGCAGAAAGGGGCTACGGGATGGTAGAAAAGGAGGCGCTAGCATGTGTATATGCGGTAAAGAAAATGCACCAGTACCTGTTTGGCAGGAAATTTGAGCTGGAGACAGATCACAAACCCCTAACGTCCCTTTTGGCCGACAACAAGGCCATAAATGCAAACGCATCGGCCCGCATACAGAGGTGGACACTCACGTTAGCCGCCTATGACTACACAATTCGGCACAGACCGGGCACCGAAAACTGCGCCGATGCACTCAGCAGGCTCCCACTAGCCACCACTGAGGGGGCTACCGAGCATGCTGCTGAGATGGTCATGGCTGTTGAAGCTTTTGGAAGCGAAGGCTCACCCGTGACAGCCCGTCAGATTAAAGTCTGGACAAATAGAGACCCGCTATTGTCTCTAGTCAAGAAATGTGTCCTGAATGGGGACTGGGCAGCCACGTACAGGGCATGCCCTGAGGAATTTAAACCATTTCACAGGCGCAGGGATGAACTCTCGATTCAGGCCGATTGCCTACTGTGGGGAAACCGCGTAGTCATGCCCCAGATGGGCAGAGAGGTGTTCATCAGAGAACTCCACAATGAGCACCCGGGCATTGTCATGATGAAGGCAATTGCCAGGTCACACGTTTGGTGGCCAGGGATAGACGCAGATCTGGAACTTTGTGTTCGCAGGTGCAACACGCGTGCCCAGCTGGGCAATGCGCCCAGGGAAGCCCCCCTTAGCCCCTGGTCCTGGCCCGCCAAGCCATGGTCACACATCCATGTGGACTACGCAGGTCCTTTCATGGGAAAAATGTTTTTGGTTGTAGTAGACGCCTACTCCAAATGGATCGAGTGAGACATTTTAAATTCAAGCACATCCTCTGCCACGGTAGAAAGTCTACGGGCAATGTTCGCCACCTATGGTCTATCGGATATCGTGGTCAGCGACAATGGCCCGTGCTTCACAAGCACTGAATTCCAGGACTTCATGGCAGGCAATGGAATTAACCATGTCAGAATGGCACCGTTCAAGCCGGCCTCAAACGGCCAGGCAGAACGAGCAGTGCAGTTAATCAAACAGGGGATGCTCAGAATTCAAGGGGGTTCCCCACAAAGATGCTTATCACGCCTCCTGTTGGCCTACAGATCCCGACCACACTCGCTCACAGGGGTTCCACCCACAGAGCTGCTAATGAAAAAGACGCTCAAACCCTGGTTATCCCTTATACACCCCACCATGAAAGAAATTGTCGAGAGCAGGCGCCAGTCACATTATGACTACCATGACAGGAATGCGAGGGCGCGATGTATTGATGTAAATGACCCTGTTTTTGTCCTCAACTACGCTGCAGGGCCCAAATGGCTCGCAGGCACTGTGATTGCCAAAGAGGGAAATAGGATTTTGGTAGTTAAACTTACCAATGGACAAATCTGCCGCAAACATGTGGATCAAACAAAAAGGAGGTTCAGCAACCCCACAGAAGAAGCAGAGGAAGAACACGATATAGAGTTCACTCCTCCACAGGCGACCGAACACTGGAACCAAAGGGAGGAGAGCCCAGTCACCGTGGGCAGTCCGGACAGGCCTGAGGCACCACAAACAGCAGACACTCAGGCCAGCGCCCAACAACTGGAGCCCCAACTTAGGCGCTCGACAAGAGAGCGTAAACCACCAGAGAAACTCGAGCTGTGATCCCAATTAGACTTTGGGAGGGGAGCTGATGTCATGTATTCAACCAGCATTGTAACCCATGTATAATCTGACCTAAGTTGTACACCGTGAGAACAATGACTACAAGATGGTGAACTTGTGGGAGATACCCCTAACCTGGACCTTCAGATATAAAAGGGGAAGCTCCACCCACTTCCATCACTTGAGTGCTAAGGAATAAAGGACAGGTCACAGACTGACCTTCTCTCAAGCATGGGCCTCGTGTGCATTTATACTGTATAGCAAGGACATATCTAAGTGCATCCACCTGCAGCTCCTGACGGACCGCATTGCGGCACTGGAGCTGCGATTTGATTCACTCTGGAGCATCCACGATGCTGAGAATGACTTGAATAGCACGTTTAGCGAGTTGGTCTCACCGCAGGTAAAGGTTACACAACCAGATACGGGATGGGTGACCAATAGGAAGAGCAGTGGAAGGCAGGTAGTGCAGGGATCCCCTGCGGTCATCCCCCTGCAAAACAGATATACCGCTTTGGGTACTGTTGAGGTGGATGACTCATCAAGGGAGAGCAGCAGCAGCCAAGTTCATAGCACCGTGGGTGGTTCTGCTGCACAGAAGGGCAGGAAAAAGAGTGGGAGAGGTATAGTGATAGGGGATTCGATTGTAAGGGGAAGAGATAGGCATTTCTGCAGCCGCAACCGATACTCCAGGATGGTACGTTGCCTCCCTGGTGCAAGGGTCAAGTGTGTCTCGGAGCGGGTGCAGGACATTCTGAAAAGGGAGGGTGAACAGCCAGTTGTTATGGTGCATATGGGTACCAACGATATAGATAAAAAACGGGATGAGGTCCTACGAGACGAATTTAGGGAGCTAGGAGCTAAATTAAAAAGTAGGACCTCAAAAGTAGTAGGATTACCACCAGTGCCACATGCTATTCAGAGGAGGAATCGCAGATAGCTCAGATGAATACATGGCTTGAGGAATAGTGCAGAAGGGAGGGATTCAAATTCCTGGGACATTGGAACCGGTTCTGGGGGAGGTGGGACCAGTACAAACCGGATGGTCTGCACCTCGGCAGGACCGGAACCAATGTCCTAGGGAGAGTGTTTGCTAGTGCTGTTGGGGAGGAGTTAAACTAACATGGCAGGGGGATGGGAACCTATGCACTGAGACAGAGGGAAATAAAATGGAGGCAGAAGCAAAAGATAGAAAGGAGAATAGTAAAAGTGGAGGGCAGAGAAATCCAAGGCAAAAAACAAAAAGGGCCACATTACAGCAAAATTCCAAACATAGACATAGAAACATAGAAAATAGGTGCAGGAGTAGGCCATTCGGCCATTCTAGCCTGCACCGCCATTCAGTGAGTTCATGGCTGAACATGCAACTTCAGTACCCCATTCCTGCTTTCTCGCCATACCCCTTGATCCCCTAGTAGTAAGGACTTCATCTAACTCCTTTTTGAATATATTTAGTGAATTGGCCTCAACAACTTTCTGTGGTAGAGAATTCCACAGGTTCACCACTCTCTGGGTGAAGAAGTTTCTCCTCATCTCGGTCCTAAATGGCTTACCCCTTATCCTTAGACTGTGTCCTCTGGTTCTGGACTTCCCCAACATTGGGAACATTCTTCCTGCATCTAACCTGTCTAAACCCATCAGAATTTTAAACGTTTCTATGAGGTCCCCTCTCATTCTTCTGAACTCCAGTGAATACAAGCCCAGTTGATCCAGTCTTTCTTGATAGGTCAGTCCCGCCATCCCTGGAATCAGTCTGGTGAACCTTCGCTGCACTTCCTCAATAGCAAGAATGTCCTTCCTCAGGTTAGGAGACCAAAACTGTACACAATACTCCAGGTGTGGCCTCACCAAGGCCCTGTACAACTGTAGCAACACCTCCCTGCCCCTGTACTCAAATCCCCTCGCTATGAAGGCCAACATGCCATTTGCTTTCTTAACCGCCTGCTGTACCTGCATGCCAACCTTCAATGACTGATGTACCATGACACCCAGGTCTCGTTGCATCTCCCCTTTTCCTAATCTGTCACCATTCAGATAATAGTCTGCCTCTCTGTTTTTACCACCAAAGTGGATAACCTCACATTTATCCACATTATACTTCAGCTGCCATGCATTTGCCCACTCACCTAACCTGTCCAATTCGCTCTGCAGCCTCATAGCATCCTCCTCGCAGCTCACACTGCCACCCAACTTAGTGTCATCCGCAAATTTGGAGATACTACATTTAATCCCCTCGTCTAAATCATTAATGTACAGTGTAAACAGCTGGGGCCCCAGCACAGAACCTTGCGGTACCCCACTAGTCACTGCCTGACATTCTGAAAAGTACCCATTTACTCCTACTCTTTGCTTCCTGTCTGACAACCAGTTCTTAATCCATGTCAGCACACTACCCCCAATCCCATGTGCTTTAGCTTTGCACATTAATCTCTTGTGTGGGACCTTGTCGAAAGCCTTCTGAAAGTCCAAATATACCACATCAACTGGTTCTCCCTTGTCCACTCTACTGGAAACATCCTCAAAAAATTTCAGAAGATTTGTCAAGCATGATTTCCCTTTCACAAATCCATGCTGACTTGGACCTATCATGTCACCTCTTTCCAAATGCGCTGCTATGACATCCTTAATAATTGATTCCATCATTTTACCCAGTACCGATGTCAGGCTGACCGGTCTATAATTCCGTTTTCTCTCTCCCTCCTTTTTTAAAAAGTGGGGTTACATTGGCTACCCTCCACTCGATAGGAATTGATCCAGAGTCAATGGAATGTTGGAAAATGACTGTCAATGCATCCGTTATTTCCAAGGCCACCTCCTTTAAGTAATCTGGGATGCAGTCCATCAGGCCCTGGGGATTTATCGGCCTTCAATCCCATCAATTTCCCCAACACAATTTCCCGACCAATAAGGATTTCCCTCAGTTCCTCCTCCTTACAAGACCTTCTGACCCCTTTTATATCCGGAAGGTTGTTTGTGTCCTCCTTAGTGAATACCGAACCAAAGTACTTGTTCAATTGGTCTGCCATTTCTTTGTTCCCCGTTATGACTTCCCCTGATTCTGACTGCAGGGGACCTATGTTTGTCTTTACTAACCTTTTTCTCTTTACATATCTATAGAAACTTTTGCAATCCGTCTTAATGTTCCCTGCAAGCTTCTTCTCGTACTCCATTTTCCCTGCCCTAATCAAACCCTTTGTCCTCCTCTGCTGAGTTCTAAATTTCTCCCAGTCCCCGGGTTCGCTGCTATTTCTGGCCAATTTGTATGCCACTTCCTTGGCTTTAATACTATCCCTGATTTCCCTTGATAGCCACGGTTGAGCCACCTTCCCTTTTTTATTTTTACGCCAGACAGGAATGTACAATTGTTGTAGTTCATCCATGCGGTCTCTAAATGTCTGCCATTGCCCATCCACAGTCAACCCCTTAAGTATCATTCGCCAATCTATCCTAGCCAATTCACGCCTCATACCTTCAAAGTTACCCTTCTTTAAGTTCTGGACCATGATCTCTGAATTAATTGTTTCATTCTCCATCCTAATGCAGAATTCCACCATATTATGGTCACTCTTCCCCAAGGGGCCTCGCACAATGAGATTGCTAATTAATCCTCTCTCATTACACAACACCCAGTCTAAGATGGCCTCCCCCCTAGTTGGTTCCTCGACATATTGGTCTAGAAAACCATTCTTTATGCACTCCAGGAAATCCTGCTCCACCGTATTGCTTCCCGTTTGGTTAGCCCAATCTATGTGCATATTAAAGTCACCCATTATAACTGCTGCACCTTTATTGCATGCACCCCTAATTTCCTGTTTAATGCCCTCCCCAACATCACTACTACTGTTTGGAGGTCTGTACACAACTCCCACTAATGTTTTTTGCCCTTTGGTGTTCTGCAGTTCTACCCATATAGATTCCACATCATCCAAGCTAATGTCTTTCCTAATTATTGCATTAATCTCCTCTAACGAGCAATGCTACCCCACCTCCTTTTCCTTTTATTCCATCCTTCTTAAATGTTGAATACCCCTGGATGTTGAGTTCCCAGCCCTGATCATCCTGGAGCCACGTCTCTGTAATCCCAATCACATCATATTTGATAACATCTATTTGCACAGTTAATTCATCCACTTTATTACGGATAGTCCTTGCATTAAGACACAAAGCCTTCAGGCTTGTTTTTTTTAAACACCCTTTGTCCTTTTAGAATTTTGCTGCACATTGGCCCTTTTTGTTCTTTGCCTTGGGTTTCTCTGCCCTCCACTTTTCCTCATCTCCTTTCTGTCTTTTGCATTTGTCTCCTTTTTGTTTCCCTCTGTCTCCCTGCATTGGTTCCCATCCCCCTGCCATATTAGTTTAACTCCTCCCCAACAGCACTAGCAAACACTCCCCTTAGGACATTGGTTCCGGTCCTGCCCAGGTGCAGACCGTCCGGTTTGTACTGGTCCCACCTCCCTCAGAACTGGTTCCAATGCCCCAGGAATTTGAATCCCTCCCTGCTGCACCACTGCTCAAGGGGCAAAGTGTGTTAAAAAGACAAGCCAGAAGGCTCTGTGCCTCAATGCGAGGAGTATTCGGAATAAGTTGGACGAATTAACTGCGCAGATGGCAGTTAACAGATATGATGTAAGTGGCATCACGGAGACATGGCTCCAGGGTGACCAAGGCTGGAAACTCAACATCCAGGGGTATTCAACATTTAGGAAGGATAGGCAGAGAGGAAAAGGAGGCGGGGTGGCATTGATGGTTAAAGAGGAAATTAATGCAATAGTAAGGAGGGACATTAGCTTGGATGATGTGGAATCGGTATGGGTGTAGCTGCGGAATACCAAAGGGCAGAAAACGCTAGTGGGAGTTGTGTACAGATCACCGAACAGTAGTAGTGAGGTTGGGGACAGCATCAAACAAGAAATTAGGGATGTGTGCAATAAAGGTACAGCAGTTATCATGGGCGACTTTAATCTACATATTGATTGGGCTCACCAAACTGGTAGCAATGCGATGGAGGAGGATTTCCTGGAGTGTATTAGGGATGGTTTTATAGACCAATATGTCGAGGAACTAACTAGAGAACTGACCATCCCAGACTGGGTGATGTGTAATGAGAAGGGACTAATTAGCAATCTTGTTGTGCGAGGTCCCTTGGGGAAGAGTTACCATAATATGGTAGAATTATTTATTAAGATGGAGAGCGACACAGTTAATTCGGAAACTAGGGTCCTGAACTTAAGGAAAGGTAACTTCGACGGTATGAGGCGTGAATTGGCTAGAATAGACTGAACATAAGAACATAAGAATTAGGTACAGGAGTAGGCCATCTAGCCTCTCGAGCCTGCTCCGCCACTCAACAAGATCATGGCTGATCTGGCCGTGGACTCAGCTCCACTTACCCGCCCGCTCTCCATAACCCTTAATTCCCTTATTGGTTAAAAATCTATCTATCTGTGATTTGAATACATTCAATGAGCTAGCCTCAACTGCTTCCTTGGGCAGAGAATTCCACAGATTCACAACCCTCTGGGAGAAGACATTCCTTCTCAACTCGGTTTTAAATTGGCTCCCCTGTATTTTGAGGCTCTGCCCCATAGTTCTAGTCTCCCCGACCAGTGGAAACAATCTCTCTGCCTCTATCTTGTCTATCCCTTTCATTATTTTAAATGTTTCTATAAGATCACCCCTCATCCTTCTGAACTCCAACGAGTAAGGACCCAGTCTACTCAATCTATCATCATAAGGTAACCCTCTCATCTCCGGAATCAGCCTAGTGAATCATCTCTGTACCCCCTCCAAAGCAAGTATATCCTTCCTTAAGTAAGGTGACCAAAACTGCACGCAGTACTCCAGGTGCGGCCTCACCAATATCTTGTACAGTTGCAGCAGGACCTCCCTGCTTTTGATACTTAAAGGGTTGATGGTGGATAAGCAATGACAAACATTTAAAGATCACATGGATGAACTTCAGCAATTGTACATCCCTTTCTGGAGTAAAAATAAAACGGGGAAGGTGGCTCAACCGTGGCTAACAAGGGAAATTAAGGATAGTGTTAAAACCAAGGAAGAGGCATATAAATTGGCTAGAAAAAGCAACAAACCTGAGGACTGGGAGAAATTTAGAATTCAACAGAGGAGGACTAAGGTTTTAATTAAGAGGAGGAAAATATAGTACAAGAGGAAGCTTGCAGGGAACATAAAAACTGACTGCAAAAGCTTCCAGAAATATGTGAAGAGAAAAAGATTAGTGAAGACAAACGTAGGTCCCTTGCAGTCGGATTCAAGTGAATTTATAATGGGGAACAAAGAAATGGCAGACCAATTGAACAAAGGAAGACACAAATAACCTGCCGAATGTACTAGGGGACAGTGGGTCTAGTGAGAAGGAGGAACTGAAGGATATCCTTATTAGGCGAGAAATTGTGTTAGGGAAACTGATGGAATTGAAGGCCGATAAATCCCCGTGGCCTGATAATCTGCATCCCAGAGTACTTAAGGAAGTGACCCTAGAAATAGTGGATACATTGGTGATCATTTTCCAACAGTCTATCGACTCTGGATCAGTTCCTATGGACTGGAGGGTAGCTAATGTAACACCACTTTTTTAAAAAGGAGGGAGAGAGAAAACGGGTAATTATAGACTGGTTAGCCTGACATCAGTAGTGGGGAAAATGTTGGAATCAATCATTAAGGATGAAATAGCAGTGCATTTGGAAAGCAGTGACAGGATCGGTCCAAGTCAGCATGGATTTATGAAAGGGAAATCATGCTTGACAAATCTTCTGGAATTTTTTGAGGATGTAACTAGCAGAGTCGACAAGGGAGAACCAGTGGATGTAGTGTATTTGGACTTTCAAAAGGTTTTTGACAAGGTCCCGTACAAGAGATTGGTGTGCAAAATCAAAGCACATGGTATTGGGGGTAATGTACTGAAGTGAATAGAGACATGGTTTGCAGACAGGAAACAGAGAGTCGGGATAAACGGGTCCTTTTCAGAATGGCAGGCAGTGACTAGTGGAGTGCCGCAGGGCTCAGTGCTGGGACCCCAGCTATTTACAATATACATTAATGATTTGGATGAAGGAATTGAGTGTAATATGTCCAAGTTTGCAGATGACACTAAACTGGGTGGCGGTGTGAGCCATGAGGAGGACGCTAAGAGGCTACAGGGTGACTTGGACAGGTTAGGTGAGCGGGCAAATGCATGGCAGGTGCAGTATAATGTGGATAAATGCGAGGTTATCCATTTTGGGGGCAAAAACACGAAGGCAGAATATTATCTGAATGACGGCAGATTAGGAACAGGGAAGGTGCAACCTGGATGTCATGGTTCATCAGTCATTGAAAGTTGGCATGCAGGTACAGCAGGCGGTGAAGAAGGCAAATGGTATGTTGGCCTTCATAGCTAGGGGATTTGAGTATAGGAGCAGGAAGGTCTTACTGCAGTTATACAGGGCCTTGGTGAGGCCTCACCTGGAATATTGTGTTCAGTTTTGGTCTCCTAATCTGAGGATGGATGTTTATGCTATTGAGGGAGTGCAGCGAAGGTTCACCAGACTGATTCCAGGGATGGCTGGACTGACATATGAGAAGTGACTGGATCAACTGGGCCTTTATTCACTGGAGTTTAGAAGGATGAGAGGGGATCTCATAGAAACATATATGATTCTGACGGGATTGGACAGGTTAGAGGTGGGAAGAATGTTCCCGATGTTGGGGAAGTCCAGAACCAGGGGACATAGTCTTAGAATAAGGGGTAGGCCATTTAGGACTGAGATGAGGAGAAACTTCTTCACTCAGAGAGTTGTTAACCTGTGGAATTCCGTATCGCAGAGAGTTGTTGATGCCAGTTCATTGGATATATTCAAGAGGGAGTTAGATGTGGCCCTTACTGCTAAAGAGATCAAGGGGTATGGAGAGAAAGCAGGAAAGGGGTACTGAGGGAATGATCAGGCATGATCTTATTGAATGGCGGTGCAGGCTTGAAGGGCCGAATGGCCTACTCCTGCACCTATTTTCTATGTTTCTATGTTTCTATGAACCCATTAGCGCCTCAGATACCGCCTCCCTTCATTTCTGAAGCGAAAATGCCCAATTTTCCACAATTTTGCAGCCCATCTCGCCAGGCGCTAATTCTTCAAAAAATTAAAACTTCGCGCAGGTCGCTAACGAATTTCGCCTCCATAATGTTGGACCTGATGGTGAGTGTGTGTCATCATTGCATAGGTTCTCACTTAGAATTAGGACCTTCATTAGCAGTTGTAAAATGATTTTCTCTCCTTCCCCTTCATGGGAAAGCAACTGCTACTCCGAATGCTCCCACACCGGTGCATATGCGATCAGGAATCCAGCAGTTTTCCATGCTCCCTAACTGTACTCCCACTATACGTCAGTGATCCAATCTACTTCACCTTATAAATTGGGATTTTAACTAATGGTTGGAAACCTGCTCGGACCTTCTGGGGCAGAGTATTGTGAATTTATATAATGGTAGCACTTAAACTCAATTATAAGATAATTTCCTTTGGCGATTGTGTTAATATATTCCCCTTCCGATTACTGGGAGTATATAATAATTCTTATGGGGTAAAACAAACAAAAGCTCCTGCAATAGCTTTCGCACCCACGAAAAAGAGAGTCTCTGAGGCTGCTTTTTTGTTTGGTTTTAAAATGACTGTATTTCTCTCTTAATTGGTAAATTGCTTAAGCGGTTCCCTTTATTTTTGCTTCTAATTGCTTAAAGATATCCCATGTGCCTCAGCGAAAACTTTATTACAGCACTTTGGAAAGTAATGTTAATTTAAGCTTGTTTAAGTGCATCGCAGCTGCATGCACTGCAACCCTGAAAGATGATTCAATAAAAACCATGGCTTATATTTATTTCCATTCATTCATTTCAACAGAAAGGCCGCTGTGAATAAAAATACGAGAACATCACTTCGTGTTCACATCTACATTTTGCTTTAATTAGCAAAGGAAAACAGAGCCCTGTGCTACTTGAAATCTTGGGGAATGGTACTGAATTTATATATCAGGGGAGATGCTTGTTTATTCAAAGAGATGGAAATGCACCTCAAAGGGATTTTTTTCAGATATTTACCACTTCACTTTATTTTTTTTCATTTCAAGCAGAAGATGCATTAAGACCCACAGAATAGGATTTTTATTCCACTTGTGGGCTGACCAGATTACTCATGATTAATGAAGCCACAAGTGAGTTATGGTGAGTACCATGAGCAAGATCTATCTCGGCCCCAAAATTCTGAATCCCATGATCCGCTGTCGTTAAGTGCGGCAGAGTGGAACGTCGACCTACCCAATCGGCCTGACACTCACTCTGTCAGAATCCAAGGGTTGGGAAATTCAAATGTTACTGGATAGTTCAAAGGCGCACATTCTGCAACATTGCCTACTTACTCTGGGGGGGAGGGGGGGCGGTGGGGGGTTTGGAACAGTCACGGGAGGGGGCTGCAAAGGAAGGGATTGTAAGGGCAGAAGTGCTGCACTTAAAGCTAGACTACTCTTAAAGCAGCAGCAGCAGGCAGAAATTTGTAACCATAGATCAAAAAAGAACCAAGAAGAAGTGGGAGGCAGGAGACCAATTGACATAGCAGCCAGGACCATATGGAAAGAAGTGGCAGAGGTAGTAAGTATCAACTCCCAAATCTAGGCTGCCACTCCAGTGCAGTGCTGAGGGAGTGCTGCACTGTCGGAGGTACCAACTTTCAGATGAGACGTTAAACCGAGGCCCCATCCGCTCTCTCAAATGGATGTAAAAGATCTCATGGCACTATTTTGAGGAAGAGCAGGGGAGTTATCCCCGGTGTCCTGGCCACTATTTATCCCTCAATCAACTAGATTATCTGGTCATCATCACATTGCTGTTTGTGGGAGCTTGCTGTGCACAAATTGGCTGCCGCATTTCTCACATTACAACAGTGACTACACTCCAAAAGTACTTCATTGGCTGTAAAAGCGTTTGAGATGTCCAGTGGTCGTGAAAGGTGCTATACAAGTGAAAGTCTTTCTTTCCTTTTTAATCCGTTTCAATGCAGGATGACGATTAATGACCTTACAAAGTCTGCAAGCTATCGTTAATGTATATTTTGATCATTTCAGAAAGTAGACCTATATTCACCCTAAAAGTGCTTTTGCAAATCGAAGGGCATCACCCGGTGCACTGAATGATCTGCAGTGGCACTTGCACAGAGAAGATTCAATTCAATTAATGCAGCATTTTGCAATGCGTGCGGGAACTGCTGAAGCCTCACTACTTCTATGGGAAGCGAAGTGATGAAAATTCTCAATTAGTTATCAAATTCAAATGTCTGTGACTGATAATAGGAATCATTCTTCTGTTATACAGGAAACACTTGTGCACAATTCCGAAGGCGGACAGACAGGAAGAGGCAACGTATATCCTGGAAACATGCTCAGCAGATGTAGGTTATGGAGATGTGGGAAGGCCTGCACCCACAGATGGTTTGTGCTGACTACGAATGGTCAATGGACAGAAATGGTTTCTATTTTTGAGGCTGAAACTCCGAAAGAACCTTTGTATGAGTCTACCAGGAAAGAAAAAGTAGAAATCAGAAAGCTCATTCATTTCTCATTCTCCAGAACTCCATGGACAAATGCTGCAGAGAAGGAACCAATGCTAGAACCTTCAGCATCTGGCACTGCCAGCAGAAACTGGCCCTCTCCATCATGAACCCTGTTATTGCACTAATCAGTCCAGATAGGTTCGCTCGATACAGATAGTCTAGCTCAGTAATTGACATAGGGTGATTCACAACTCACAAGGAATGATGAGGTATTGGAGGTGGGGCATGATGCATCTAAGTGGAGGCTTAGGAGATGCCAGTCTCTGGCTGATGCACATTCAAATGATGATCAGAGGTCCTGGCACGAAAGGACAAATACTTGCTGAGCATCAGAACCCTATGGCGTCACTGCAAAGACACTCCAAAAATGTCTGGTAGATGGCAGAGGTGGTTTAAGAGTGCAATGTCATCCACTGCAGCACTGTCAAAAAGGGCTTTTCTATATTACAGGGCATCCAGGACCGAGTAGCAGCTCCAGGAACATCTGTACATACCTCACAGAACATGGAAGCCTTCTGGCACATGACCGAATGCATATATTGAGAAATAAACTCCTCAATCTATCTATAAGTAGGCCTTACATGCCTAGCTTTCTGGACTGCCTGTTGTCCGTCCTCCTCATTCCCCTCTTACAAATAGATTACAGAAGGTGGGAATCCCCATAGGGAAAAACAATTTCCAGCCTTCCCTTCATTTTAGGGAAATACCTCGAAGAAGAAATAGTCTAAAAGGAGAATTCCAAATGAAGCTGGGAGCCTCCATAATAAAGAACAATTTTTTTGACAAAAGACCAATCCAAAATAATGAGCCTCTATCGAACAGCAATAGAACACAGTGATTCATCTTTAAGATCCCAGCACCAGCCGTCCTCAGCTGCTGGTCTAATATAGGCCTGTTTTATAGTAGCATAAGTTAGATCAGTGGATCATGGAGTGTAAATATTACAATTTAATTCTTATAAGAAAAGAAAGAGCTTGCATTTATATAGTGCCTTTCACAAACTCAGGATGTTCCAAATTGCCTCACAGCCAATGAAGTACCTTTGAAGTGTAGTTACACACAGTTGTCAATGTTCACACAGCAAGGTCCTTCAAACAGAAAAGAGATAAATGACCAGATTATCTGTTTCTTGTTTTAGTGAAGTTGGTTGAGGGATAAATGCTGGTCAGGATGTCATCCTGGTCTAAACCCATCATTTGCACAGCTGTGCTTTAGCTAAGGTGGGCACAGCTTACATCCTCCCTCACTTCCAGCAGAATTTAGGGCAGAGCTCAAAGACAGTGTGAAACTGATGCACCCTCTCCAAGTCCCAAATGGATTAGTGGCAATGCAAGAGCAGATCTAGCTGTTGTGTGGAATGCAATTTGAACCTGATGCTCTTCAAACAGGTTTTAAATGGACAAATAGCCCCAGTAATTAAAATGCAAAATGATGTAATCACCGTAAGTTATTCTATGGCGAATAGATCACCTCTAATTATAAGGACTATCATCCATTGAAAATTCATCACATCATTACATACATTATAAATTATATTCCCAGAGATGCGCCCCAAATACAAACTTTGTTATACATTTTGACCAAAGAAAATTTTGAAATCATCGAGCCTTAAAGTTTTATAACTACCCAAACAAGGTGAAGTCGAATTATCTGTATGACTGACTACAACCGAACTCCTGGAAAAATGTTGGAGGCAACTTTGTAGATGCTCGCTACCAGCTTTTCTGCTAGTAGGGCGACTTTAACGTTCACAAAGTCCAATTAAATGGTTGGACTTTTGATTCTGACTGCATGATTTGGAGACCCAAATCTGAATGATCTAGTGGACTCTATTTCAGTGACTCCTGGCAAAAAGTAAAGCAAGCAACAAATTTTTAAAAGTAGCATAAAAGCATCTATTAAACCAAAGCAAGACATAAATCTACTGGGGCAAAATGTTTCAGTTGGTGCATTAATCAGATTGGTTCACAAAACAAAATCAACCTCATCAGCTTTTGTGAAAGCTACAATACAAGTGATTTAAAATTAAAATGAAGCAACTGCGTTGTGCATCCATTAAAATGTAGAATGCTGTGCTTTGAACCTGTCTGGAACTTGAGTTGGCAAATTGCTACAAGCAAAGCAAAAGCAGACTCAACTTTATATGAATTACCGCGATCTTCTTTCCTGAAAATAAAACCAATGTAAAATAAGAATATTTGGTGTTTTTGTTATTTAGGTGCCTGCATCATTTTTGAACTAAAAATCTTAATATTTTCCATTCAATCAGTTGGGTCCTACTAGACCTGACATAACATATAGCTAAAAAAAGAGAGAATTGCTTTTTGCCCTATAGGATTCTATGATATTTGCTCCAATAAGGTACTTGATCCTTTGGTTGTTTGAATGAAACCTCCTACAGGGTATTTTCTACAGTTTTGATGACAAGATCTGGACTGCAATGCTAATCAGAACAAGTTTGGGTTTTCTGCATACCGATTAACATTTTTGCTACAATATGAATTGCTGTAACTTGATTTTTCAAAGCAAAAGCAGAAAATAGCAGTCTGAATTTTTCAAAAATGTAGTTGCAGCATGACAGGAGCACCAACAATATTACAAGTCACAGACAAGCCTAAACTACTTGACCCAAAAATCAAAAGACAAGGCAACATGACACAACTAGAAATGTATCCTCAGCTGTCCTCCTTTACTTCACGGGATTAAATCTTCGGACAAAGAACACACAAGTCTTTTTCGAGTAGGGTATTCCATGTCCTAAGAACCCTAAGAAAGCTGAGAGTTTTGATTCAAATAATGGTGTAAAATAAATCTGCTAATCCTCTCCCTTTAGTCTTTAGTTGTTGATCTTAAATTTTGCCCCGATTACTGACTCACCAACCAATATTTTTACCAATGTTTTACCCTATTTACCTTATCAAAACTCTTTGTACATAACTTTAAATGCCTTCCCTCAAATGTCCTTTTACCCTAATGAAAAGAACCTTGTGTCTTTTGTCTTTCTCCTTACTAGAGCATCTTAGTATCATCTTGGTGCATCTCTTCTGCACACTCTCCATTGCCTGGACATTTTTCCTAAAGTAGGGCACCCAGTAACGCCTTTAACGTAGTAAAATGTCCCAAAGCGCTTCACAGGAGTGTTATAAGACAAAACATAAATTTGACACCAAGCCACATAAGAAGAAATTACAGCAAATGATCAAAGGTGTGGTTAAAGCGGTAGGTTTTAGGGAGCGGTCTTAAAGGAGAAAAGAGAGGTAGAGAGGCGGAGAGGTTTAGGGAGGGAGTTCCAGAGCTTAAGGCCCAGGCAGCTGAAGGCACGGACACCAATGGTTGAGCAGTTATAATCAGGAACGCTCCAGAGGGCAGAATTTGAGGAGCGCCGACATCTCGTGGGCTTGTGAGGCTAGAGGAGATTACAGAGATAGGGAGGGGTGAGGCCATGAAGAGATTTGAAAACAAGGATGAGAATTTTGAAACTGAGGCTTTGCTTAACCGGAAGCCAATGTAGGTCAGCGAGCACAGGGGTGATGGGTGAGCGGGACTTGGTGCGAGTTAGGACACGGGCTGCTGTGTTTTGGATGACCTCAACTTTAGAATGTGGGAGGCCAGCCAGGAGTACGTTGGAATAGTCAAGTCTAGAGGCAACAAAGATAAGGTGAAAATGTGGCAAACGTGTGGCATTCTAATTTTCAAAGAACAGTACAACCAGGGGGAAGGGATAAAAATAGTTTTGAATGGTGATTTCCCCAAAGATGGTCCATAAAAGGAAGGTTTAAAATAAGCTGGTCATCAAGAATGCAGCTCAAATATTTCATTGCTATATAATTTATTAGCCATAGTGAAAATTTATATGAATAAACCAAAGACTATTCCTAAAGACACGTTTGTTTTCTCACTGAATCAGATTGTGCAAAGTATGACTGAGAGAGCATTGTCCAATAAATC
This sequence comes from Pristiophorus japonicus, assembly GCF_044704955.1. Classification (NCBI taxonomy): domain Eukaryota; kingdom Metazoa; phylum Chordata; class Chondrichthyes; family Pristiophoridae; genus Pristiophorus; species Pristiophorus japonicus. The sequence goes on along the minus strand of NC_091984.1, from coordinate 210,568,560 downwards.
ACCGCCCTGAAAACAGTTCAGCTGAATGAAGCACATGAGAAATCAAATCCACAAAATATATGTTATTTTCTTTTTAAAAGAAAATATGGGTGTGTTTTATTATTACTGACCTTTTGGTCCCCGAGCTCCAGGCATGCCTCGTGCAGCTGGGGCACCTCGGAGTTTAAACGCATCTTCAGTTGCTCCTTTAACTGTCAGGTGTCCACGGTTTGTCACTAGAGAACTGACCGGCTCGGCAGCTGCCAATAAAGCCACCTGTAGTGCAAGGACAAAGCGGTCAAGGATTTTTAGTGACTTTTGTGAGCATAAACACTGCAAGTACTGGTTGTAAAATTCCAACCATGGGGAAACTTTCAAAAAGGAAGCAGGATCAAACTTAGTGTCAGGGCTTATAATACACATAAAGGTGGATCATTAATATTTTGATCTAGGAGTGAAGATTGCGACATAACAAATCGGGTTTGAATCACTTACTGTTAAAAAATTAATCCAAGAAAGAATCAGCCCAACATGTTTGCACCAGTATTTTTCTCCACGTGAGCCTTGTAGTCGAATCTCACTCTCCTTCTCACCTCCTCGACATTTCTTACCATTCATCTTTTTCAAGCTACTGTCGAAATCCCTTTCAAAATAATTGATGGGACTCTGCTTCATAAATTATTCTTGGCAGAGAATTCCACATTCTAACTACCCTGTGTAAAGTTTTTTTGTTCTAACCCCATTAATTCTGACACCTTGGACTTTACCAAGCTACAAATATAGATTTCTTTAATTCACCTGTTTAGCTGTCACACAAAAACATGTCGAGGTGAAGACAGGATTGGGCAGCTCTTCAATACCCCCATCCAAAGAGTTATTCTTCATCTGCTGAGAACAACTGGTGTTTGCCTGGATAATGTCTGTGACCACTGGTGGGACACCACAGCTGAGCTCATTCCTGCCCTCACTTTCCATCTCTGTACATGCACATTGTAACAGTGTCATGGAGGTCGGAATAAAGGGCAAAAAACCTGGCTGAATTTTCTTTCTCTAGCCCAGGAAGAATGAAGCCTCGTCTTTGCTGGACTAGAGAAAGGCAAAGTGAACTTTGCTATATGGAAGAAAATGCAGGAAAGTGGATTATTTGACCTCTCTATTAGTCAAGGATGTCGGAGTCGAGGATGACTTGCTTCCACACTAAAAATGAGTTCTCAGGTGACTGAAGAGTCCAATTCAGGACCTACAGTCTCTGTCACAGGTGGGGCAGATGGTGGTTGAAGGAATGGGAGGTTGGGGAGCCTGGGTTGCCGCACGTTCCTTCCGCCGTCTACGCTTAGCTTCAACTTACTCTCAGCGATGAGGCTTGAGGTGCTCAACGCCTTCCCGGATGCTCTTCCTCCACTTTGGGCGGTCTTGGGCCAGGGATTCCCAGGTGTTGTTGGGGATGTTGCACTTTTTCAAGGAAGCTTTGAGGGTGTCCTTGAAGCGTTTCCTCTGCATCCCCCGGGGCTCGCTTACCGTGTCGAAGCTCCGAGTAGAGCGCTTGTTTTGGGAGTCTCGTGTTTGTCATGCGGACGATGTGGCCCGCCCAACGGAGCTGACCGAGCGTGGTCAGTGCTTCGATGCTTGGAATGTTGGCCTGAACAAGAACACTGATATTGGTGCGCCTATCCTGCCAATGGATCTGCAAGACCTAGCCTTGGCAAAAGTATATATCTTCTTTATAAATTGAAGACATTTTGGTGTTTAAAAAAAAAAATCAGGGAACATCTAGAAAACAATGATCAAACACACAACTGTGTCATTCCATTTGAGTCCACAATATGATTGGAGGCCTACCGAACTGAACTGGACCAAACTGTCCTTTGCAGATTAAAAGTGATCAATAATAGAACTAGGGACATAACGTTATCATCCAAGTCCAGCCACAACCCACAATAAGAAGTAGTATTTCTCTAGGTCAGATCTTTGAATGAATAAAAGCTGGGAAATTGTCTAATTCCTTGATGACCCTTGATGCCTTAATGGTCATTGACTGTAACGTGCCTATAAGAGGCAGGGGACTTTTCGCCTGGATCTTATGCAGTTAAAAAAATAAAGCAATTGATGCAGAAAATTACCTCAGGCTTTTCTTAAGCATGTTTCAAAACTCATGTGAAAGAACCTCGAACACCTGTGTGAAATATTCCAAACCATTTACACGTGAAACAAGCAGGACCCTACATGGAAAAGATCTGCTTCTGCATTTTTCCATTGAGTAGATTTTCAGAAAGAATTTTATAATCATTTCACAATTTCAAAAACCTTCTTTGTTGTTTACTGGATGCCATAACCAGCTGGCAGTGCAATAATTTACATATTGCATTACTGTCTCAAGCCATTTAATTATTTTGCTAAAAGAGGTTTTATTTTCCATCGTTCAACAGGATCTAGAAATCTCCTTCCTCTGTTGACAGAATTCAAATTTGATCAAAATATAATTATGAAAAGCAGCATCGCAGGTCAGTAAGGCAATTAAAAATGCTGACAAAGCACAGGGATTTATTTCTAGCGGTATTGAATTCAAAACTAGTGAAGTTATGTTAAACATAGAAACATAGAAAATAGGTGCAGGAGCAGGCCATTCGGCCCTTCGAGCCTGCACCACCATTCAATATGATCATGGCTGATCATTCAACCTCAGTACCCCACCCCAGCCTTCTCTCCATACTCCCTGATCCCTTTAGCCGTAAGGGTCACACCTAACTCTCTTTTGAATATGTCCAATGAACTGGACTCAACAACTTTCTGTGGCAGAGAATTCCACAGGTTCACAACTCTCTGGGTGAAAAAGTTTCTCGGTCCTATATGGCTTACCCCTTATCCTTAGACTGTGTCCCCGGTTCTGGATTTCCCCAACATCGGGAACATTCTTCCTGCATTTAACCTGTCCAGTACTGTCAGAATTTTATACGTTTCTATGAGATCCCCTCTCATTCTTCTAAATTCCAGTGAGTATAAGCCTAGTCAATCCAGTCTTTCTTCATATGTCAGTCCTGCCATCCCGGGATCTTACACGCCTTCAATTGGCGTTCTGGACTGGAATATCGGGTCCCTCATTGAAACATCTGTGAACACATGTGGAAGCAAGTCATCCTCATTCGAGGGACCGCCTATGATGATATGTTTCAATAAGATCATCTCTCATTCTTCTGAACTCCAATTTGTATAGGCCCAACCTACTCAACCTATCTTCATAAGTCAGCCCCCTCATCTCTGGAATCAACCTAGCAAACCATCTCTGAAGCGCTTCCAATGCAAGTATATCCTTCCTTAAATATGGAGACCAAAACTGTACGCAGTACTCCAGGTGTGGCCTTACCAATACCCTGTACAGTTGTAGCAGGACTTCTCTGCTTTTATACTCTATCCCCTTGCAATAAAAGCCAACATTCCATTTGTCTTCCTGATTACTTGCTGTACCTGCATTTTAACATTTTGTGTTTCATGCACAAGGACCCCCAGGTCCCTCTGTAGTGCAGCACTTTGCAATTTTTCTCCATTTAAATTATAATTTGCTGTTCTGCCAAAGTGGATAACCTCACATTTTCCCACATTATACTCCATCTGCCAAATTTTTGCCCACTCACTTAGCCTGTCTATATCCCTTTGCAGATTATTTGTGTCCTCCTCACAATTTGCTTTCCCACCCATCTTTGTATCATCAGCAAACTTGGCTACATTACACTCGGTTCCTTCATCCAAGTCATTAATATAGATTGTAAATAGTTGAGGATCCAGCACCGATCCCTGCAGCATCCCACTAGTCACTGTTTGCCAACCAGAAAATGACCCATTTATCCCGACTCTCTTGTTTTCTGTTAGTTAGCCAATCCTCAAAATAATATATTAACCCCAATCCCATGAGCTTTTATCCTGTGTAGTAACCTCTTACGTGTCACCCCATCGAATGCCCTCTGGAAATCCAAATACGCCACATCCAATTATCCACCCTGCTCATTACATTCTCAAAGAACTCCAGCAAATTTGTCAAACATGATTTCCTTTTCATAAAACCATGCTGACTCTTCTTGATTGAATCATGCTTTTCCAAATGTCCCGCTACTGCTTCATTGGACTCCAGCATTTTCCCAACGACAGATGTTAGGCTAACTGGTCTATAGATTCCTGCTTTTTGTCTGCCTCCTTTTTTAAACTTGTACAGGATCCTGTTCAGTTCGCCATCATTACCCCTCTGAAACTTACCGTATCTTCAGGATTTAGCACTTGTGCAGATAATCACATATATCCTGAAGTTGCGGTCAGTCATTCCCTGCTCTGACACTAGCCATGCAGTGGAACTCCCCAGAGCCGGCAATCAGTAAAATCAATTCAACTGATGAAAACTTACGTTTTTCTAATCTAATTGCACTGTTAAACACCCCATTAAAAATTTAGCCTTGTTGGAATAGATATAACTGGGATTTTAAGGGCATATTGACTGCTGAACAACTGTTCTAGCCCTGAAAAACAAATTTTATATTTTTGGAATGTCAAATTTCTCCTTATGATAGAAAATTAGTAGATTTTTAAAATAATAAAAAAATATTTTTTTAAATATAAAAACTTCAAAAAAACATATTTATTATCTAACATATTATAGTTAATTGCATTTTAATTAATGTAATGTGTTTTTAAAATGTATTTAATGTGTTTGTGTGTTTTTAGGAGTATTCCTATTCGTACTTATGGCAGCTCCGTAGAAACGAAACTCACCATAAGTATGAATGGGGATCCCCTACTTTCATTGATTGGGCCGACCCATGTGATCACAGGGACGCTTGCGAAGTGCCTACGCTCCTGGGATACATGGGCCTCTATGCAGGTCTATGCGTAGAGGCCCAGGATCGCAAGTCTCCAAACCTCCCAGACTACGAGTTAAGTTCATAGATTTTATGCAGGTCGGAGGCATCCGTCCACGGGAAGCCTCCGACCGCAAAACGTGGGCCAATATTTCAACTTCTACCTTAACTCCACGTATATGTACCAATCTTTATTTTGCACACCGTAAATTTTTTTTTAAGTTAATTGAATTAGTGCTTTTTACTTCCTGGTTTGCTGTCTGTGAGAATTCTTCGATGAGATTCTTTAATGCTATCGCTTTGCCACTGAGCACAAATTCTGGGCGAAGGTAGTTACTGAAAAATCCAATAGGGAAATAAAGAGAAATTTCTTTGCTCAGAGTGGTTAGAATATGGAACTTGTGACCACAGGAAGTAGTTGAGTCAAATAGCTTGGATGCTTTCAAGAGCAAACTAGACAAGTGAGTGAGAGAAAAGGGAATAGAAAGTTATGCTGAAAGGTTGAGATGAGGCAGATGGAATGGGAGGAGACTCTTGTGGAGTATAAATTCCAGCACAGACTTGTTGGGCCGAATGGCCGGTTTCTGTGCTGCATATTCCATGTAAAATAAAATATCCTAGAATTCATTAAAAACTCTGCACTTTAGTCAGAATCAGCTCAATGTACCTTAGCCTCCAGTGTACCCAAACGATCTGTCAGCTGGGAAATTTTACTGCAGTTCAAACAATCTGTAAAAGAAAAGCTTTGTGTCAGAATTTCAAGAGGTATATTTTAAATAAGAAGTAAACATAGGACGTGGATTATTCTGAGAAAATAAGATACAAGCTATGATTTGCTATGTATTAATTAAAAGTGTCTTGAATTATCCCCTTTTCTCATTTTAAGTTCATAGAATCATAGAATGGTTACAACACAGAAGAAGGCCTTTGGCCCGTCGAGCCCGTGCCGATCAAGTTCCATTTGAACCCCCCCCCCCCCCCTCAAAACTGTAACTTGAAAGCAAAATCCTGGGCATCTTATTTTGTGATCACTGATCATTGTGAAAAACAAAACACATATGCTGAAGATGCTAACTCAACACAGACCAGGGATCAAACCATGTTATACCTGTTCTGTTCTGTATAACTTTAGTTCCACTCCATGAAGTGTACTTACCAACTGAGCCTGGAGTTTTACTTAAGTTCACTACTCCAGTTAAGTAGTAAGGTTGCTTCATGAATTATAACACAAAAGCTAAGTGTAATGTTATAGTAGAAGTTATGCATTCACAGAGCAAGATTGGCTGATTTTATTTTCTCTCTAATCAGGCATTGAAACCAGGATCTGACTGCAAAATCTTATCACCCAACATACAAACAAGCAAGCGATTTTCCACAACATTTCCCTGAAACAGGAGCCAACTGAGTGCGATGAGCCAACGGTTCAGTTGAAACAGAGGAAGGAGCAGCAAGTTCATGCACAGTTACAGTAAACAGTAAAATTGATGCATTCTAAACACTGACTTAAAGAGCACATTTACCACTTCCTGCAGTTTATTGGAGAAAAATATATAATGAAGAGATTTGGTCAGTCTACAGCAATTAAGCACTTTTTGACTGGAAGCACAAGTTTCCACTGATATTCACTCTCCTAGTCCATGTGCAATAAAACCTGTACTCAAGATTTACTGTAAACTTATTAGCTACACTATTATAGGAATGTTATTCCATCAGTTATACGTGCAGTGGGATACTGGATTATTTTCACTATATTAGAATTCACTATAAATAGATTTGGTTCCATTAATCTTTACTTGAAGTTTTTCCGGCAACAGATCGCTTCCTGCAGGGTACTCCCACGCATCTTCCCCTAGGCTGGAGGTAGGGAAGAGAGATGACGTAGTAGTTCCCTTTGTAAATATTATTAATATGACGCCAATAATTCATCGGGCCATTTGTGAGGCACCAAAAAAATAAATCACCGTGAAAACTGCCGCATTGTTGTAAAAAATCCAACATTGTTCACGGTATCCTTCAGACAAAAGGAACCGGTCACCCCTGCCTGATCTGGTTGATCCATGATGTCAGTCCCACACTGCATGGTTGATGTCTTTTGGAGTGGCCTAACATGCCAATCGACTGCAATAGGGAGGGGCACTAAATGTGGCCTTGCCAGCATCACCCGCCTCTCAAGGACAAATTTTAAAAAAATCAACAGAGATCATCTGATGCACTTCATAATAGAATAAGAACATAGTGGAGAAATACCACCAACGCTGCCTCTGCAAGATCCTGCAAATCCCCTGGGAGGATAGACGCACCAACATCAGTGTTCTCGATCAGGCCAACATCCCCAGCATCGAAGCACTGACCACACTCGTCCAGCTCCGTTGGGCAGGCCACATTGTCTGCATGCCAGATACAAGACTCCCAAACCATCGCGCTATTCGGAACTCCTACACGGCAGGCGAGCCCCAGGTGGGCAGAAGAAATGTTTCAAGGACACCCTCAAAGCCTCCTTGATAAAATGCAACATCCCCACCAGCCAAAGACCACCCTAAGTGGAGGAAGAGCATCTGGGAGGCCGCTGAGCACCTCGAGTCCTGTCGCCGAGAGCATGAAGAAAACAAGCGCAGAGGAAGGAGCGTGCGGCAAACCAGACTCCCCACCCACCCTTTCCTCCAATGACTGTCTGTCCCACCTGCGACAGAGACTGGAATTCCCGAATTGGACTGTTCAGTCACCTGAGAACTCACTTTTGGAGTGGAAGCATGTCTTCCTCGAATTCGAGGGACTGCCTATGATGATGATGATGAAGAACATAAGAAAATGTTAATGCATAATTATTTGACCATGAACTTTCCTTTCAAACCACTGTCGATGTCCAATTTTAAAGAATGCCAAGGTTCCTTGCCCTGCTTCCTTTGAAAAAGATCAATCAGGATGATTAATATTTCGATGGTCCTCAACCCCCATCTCAACACATCTACTGCTCCAACTCCTTTTTAAAGACGTCAATTGACCCTGAATCAACTACTTTCTCTGCGAGTTTTCTCCACACATATTCTCTTACATGGCTTGAGGCTCCTAAAATTTGCAGTGTCCTCGAGCCCCTCGCCCTACACTCAGTGTCCAAATGAAATAGCTTGCTCATTTTAACCTTGTCAATAGCTTTCATGATTTTAAAGACCTGTATCATGTTCACCAGGAGTTTTCTGTTCCCCAGGAAAAAAATGCCTTTAGTTGCTTGAGCCTTAAATTCCTAAATGCCTGGAATCATCCTGATCATTCTTCTCTGAATCCTTTCTAATGCATCTAAATCCTTTTCAAAGTAGGGTGGCCAAAGTCACGTGCTATACTCCAGGAATGGCCTCAACATTGGTCTGCCTTGTAATGTAAGATTAACACTTTGGATTCACACTAACCAGCGTATGATCAATGACCATTTTAAAAATGAACAGTAGTAATCTGGATGTTGTTGTTTTTACACATTACAACTAGCAGCTTGGCTAAGGACTGATAAAATGTAGCGAACTCAATTAATTCAGTTTGAGAAACAAGCAAGCTTAACTGGCTTAATCTACTGATCTGACCTCGTGAGAGACTTGGACGGAAAAAAATTCAACCTTAATTATTCTCTACAGAGTTGATAAAACAGAAATCCTTGTCCCGTGGAATGGAAGCTATATGGGGACCCTACCTGCTGTTTTTCCAGTTAAACAGATTATCTGATCATTATTACATTGCGTTTCGTGGGAACTTGCTGTGTGCAAATTGGCTGCTGCATTTCCTACATTACAATAGTGACTACACTTCAAAAAGTGCTTCATTGGCTGAAAAGCGCTTTGAGATGTCTTGAGGTCGTGAATGACGCTGTATAAATACAAGTTTTTTTTCTTTCTTTATTAATGATTACTACTAAGTGCTACGTTGTAACTTGTAAAATTGGTGACTTCCACTACCTCCCAGTGCCTTCATTGCCTTGTCACGCTGCTTGTCCCACCTTCAGTCCTGGGTGAACCGTAATTTCCTCCAATTAAACATGGGGAAAACTGAAGTCGTTGCCTTCAGTCCCTGCCACAACCTCCATTCCTGACCTATTGATTTCTTCTTTGCATCCGCTTAATCTCTGCTTTCTGAAATGGATGCTTACATTGCTCCATAAGTCATCAGCACTTTCAGGTCAAATGTTGTTCCAATGCTTTGAAATATTCTATCTTTTGGGTTTTTGTCTGGTTTTTGTCTCTCCCAGGAGATCGCGTGGCTCCAGTTGGGGTGGAGTGTCGATGTTTTTAGTATAAGGGATGTTGCAGTGGTATGGGTGGACTGGTTGGGCTGGGTGCTCTTTGCCTTTCCGTCATTGCTCATGGGTTTGTATGTAACCTTCAGGGCTGCTGACCAAGGGCCGTGTGGCTCGTTGTCGGCCGGCGCGGACACGATGGGCCGAAATGGCCTCCTTCTGCGCTGTAAATTTCTATGTTTCTAAATGATCCACTTCTGTACTAAATTCATCTCTAGCTAGGATTGCCAATCCTGTAGGATTGCCCGAGACTCCAGGAATTAAAGATGAATCTCTAGAACACTGTTGCAAACGGGCATTAAAAGTTGTGGAGGCCTACTTAACATGCAAAACTTCTTCAGCACTGCAATTATATTAACTGCAATTATAGCACAGCACTGATATTAACCTGAAGTCAGGGGGAGTCTGGCACTGTCTGAAGCCCAGCAGCAGAACCATAGCGAGAGGCACCGACTGGACAGAAAAGGCCAAGGTAAATTGTTTTAAATTGCTTTTAAAAAAAGAAGAGCCTCCCCAGCCCAACCTCCCTTAAATCTCTGATCACCCTGGAATCCCCAGCCCCATTCTCCCTCCCGATCTCCTATCGCCTTCGAGGTCCCTCCTCCCATTGACTGCCAGGGACCATTCCCACGGGTCCTCGGCTGTGGCCTCCTGCCACCAAATTCTTGCTCCCACTCGCCGGCCAGTTAATGACTCTGGCTGGGTATCGGGCGGGACTCTGGGAACTTTTGTTTAAATGAGGCCCAGTCGTTAAGATCGACAGGGAGTTCATGTCCCCGAACTCTCTGGGTGGACTGCCCGCTTTGGGGCTTGCAGGCACTAATCCCGCCCCCTTTTAAAATCTAGGTATGTTTTGTTGGCCTCTGTAGGATAAATGTTAAAATGATCAGAAAGCTGTTTCTTCAATATTCCTCTTTTCTAATAACATCGAAGGTATTTTATATGATTGTCATGAGACAAAATGACCAACAGTGCAAAAAAAATCTACAAGCTTTCATGGGCAAGCCTGATCCTGTCCATACTGACCAACTACAGCTTTGCTATCTCAACCTTGGCCTAATTCAGCACAAAGCAGGGATCAAAATTTGAACCTCCCTTGCCTGTATGCTCCGACATTGCTCAGTACATTTATCCACCAAATTTTCAGAATTGCAAAATCCCTACCCTCAATTTGTTTTCTAACAATCACAAACAAACACTTCTCTAGTTCAGGAACTCCATAGACGCCAATTGAAAAAATCACTTTCAGCATTTTTTTGCTGGCAGAGGTTGGATTCAGCTTGACTTCGATTTGTTACTGTAAATCCAATTTCCAAGCTCTGAATTAAAATTTGGCATTAAAGAGATCCCCCTCTGAGGCAGGACTCATGCTGGTACTGAATCAGTTTGTACTGAATGTGGAAACTTGCCAGTATAAACTGGCAGCAGATCTTTCACCTAACCAGCTGTCATTCCCCTCTGCACCTTGCCCTACTGCCTGTTGCTCACTCCATACCGCTGCTGTTCTCAGCCAATACTGCAATTTGCCTTTTTTCATTCCCCATGTTTTCTCCCCTGCCCTGAAGACATTGATTCCTTGCTGGACTTTAGTTCCTTGGCTGCCAGACGCCTTTTGTTAATCCTCCAAGTGGTTTCTCTTCATATGCCAGTGGAGGAGCATTGGCAGGCTACTCAACTGTACAGCCATAAAAGCTGTGCCCGATCCCAACTGTACTCAACACCCACACACACACACACATACTTCTAGAAGAGAAGCCCTGAACAATTTTCTCTTCCATAACCAACCAAACCTCTCGACCACTGCATCAGTTAGCTAGATCAGACTGGGACCTGGACTGTTTTTACAATTACGTGTTGTCTTGCACAGCAGAGATTGGGGTGTTTAAATTTTCTTTCTCAAATTCCAAGTTCATAATGTGTCAGTTGTGGCTCAGTGGGTAACACTCTCACCTCTGAGTAAGAAGATTGTGGGTTCAAATCCCATTCCAGAGACTTGAGCATAAAAATCTAGGCTGTGACTCCAGTACAGTACTGAGGGAGTGCTGCACTGTCCGAGGTGCTACCTTTCGGGTGAGACATTAAACCAAGGCCACATTTGCTCTCTCAGATGGACGTAATAGATCCCATGGCACTATTTCAAAGAAGAGCAGGGGAGTTATCCCTGGTGTCCTGGCCAATATTTATCCCTCAATCAACATCACTAAAACAGATTATCTGGTCATAAAAACATAGAAAATAGGTGCAGGAGTAGGCCATTCAGACCTTCTAGCCTGCACCGCCATTCAATGAGTTCATGTCTGAACATGCAACTTTAGTACCCACTTCCTGCTTTCTCGCCATACAGGACTTCATCTAACTCCTTTTGATATATTTAGTGAATTGGCCTCAACTACTTTCTGTGGTAGAGAATTCCACACGTTCACCACTCTCTGGGTGAAGAAGTTTCTCCTCATCTCGGTCCTAAATGGCTTACCCCTTATCCTTAGACTGTGACCCCTGGTTCTGGACTTCCCCAACATTGGGAACATTCTTCCTGCATCTAACCTGTCTAAACCCGTCAGAATTTTAAACATTTCTATGAGGTCCCCTCTCATTCTTCTGAACTCCAGTGAATACAAGCCCAGTTGATCCAGTCTTTCTTGATAGGTCAGTCCCACCATCCCGGGAATCCGTCTGGTGAATCTTCGCTGCACTCCCTCAATAGCAAGAATGTCCTTCCTCAAGTTAGGAGACTAAAACTGTACACAATACTCCAGGTGTGGCCTCACCAATGCCCTGTACAACTGTAGCAACACCTCCCTGCCCCTGTACTCAAATCCCCTCGCTATGAAGGCCAACATGCCATTTGCTTTCTTAACCGCCTGCTGTACCTGCATGCCAACCTGCAATGACTGATGTACCATGACACCCAGGTCTCGTTGCACCTCCCCTTTTCCTAATCTGTCACCATTCAGATAATAGTCTGTCTCTCTGTTTTTACCACCAAAGTGGATAACCTCACATTTATCCACATTATACTTCATCTGCCATGCATTTGCCCACTCACCTAACCTATCCAAGTCACTCTGCAGCCTCATAGCATCCTCCTCGCAACTCACACTGCCACCCAACTTAGTGTCATCCGCAAATTTGGAGATACTACACTTAATCCCCTCGTCTAAATCAGGAATGTACAATGTAAACAGCTGGGGCCCCAGCACAGAACCTTGCGGTACCCCACAATCACTGCCTGCCGTTCTGAAAAGTACCCATTTACTCCTACTCTTTGCTTCCTGTCTGACAACCAGTTCTCAATCCACGTCAGCACACTACTCCCAATCCCATGTGCTTTAACTTTGCACATTAATCTCTTGTGTGGGACCTTGTCGAACGCCTTCTGAAAGTCCAAATATACCACATCAACTGGTTCTCCCTTGTCCACTTTACTGGAAACATCCTCAAAAAATTCCAGAAGATTTGTCAAGCATGATTTCCCTTTCACAAATCCATGCTGACTTGGACCTATCATGTCACCATTTTCCAGATGCACTGCTATGACATCCTTAATAATTGATTCCATCATTTTACCCACTACTGAGGTCAGGCTGACTGGTCTATAATTCCCTGTTTTCTCTCTCCCTCCGTTTTTAAAAAGTGGGGTTACATTGGCTACCCTCCACTCGATAGGAACTGATCCAGAGTCAATGGAATGTTGGAAAATGACTGTCAATGCATCCACTATTTCCAAGGCCACCTCCTTAAGTACTCTGGGATGCAGTCCATCAGGCCCTGGGGATTTATCGGCCTTCAATCCCATCAATTTCCCCAACACAATTTCCCGACTAATAAAGATTTCCGTCAGTTCCTTCTCCTTACTAGACCCTCTGACCCCTTTTATATCCGGAAGGTTGTTGGTGTCCTCCTTAGTGAATACTGAACCAAAGTACTTGTTTAATTGGTCTGCCATTTCTTTGTTCCCCGTTATGACTTCCCCTGATTCTGACTGCAAGGGACCTACGTTTGTCTTTACTAACCTTTTTCTCTTTACATACCTATAGAAACTTTTGCAATCCGCCTTAATGTTCCCTGCAAGCTTCTTCTCGTACTCCATTTTCCCTGCCCTAATCAAACCCTTTGTCCTCATCTGCTGAGTTCTAAATTTCTCCCAGTCCCCGGGTTCGCTGCTATTTCTGGCCAATTTGTATGCCACTTCCTTGGCTGTAATACTATCCCTGATTTCCCTAGATAGCCACGGTTGAGCCACCTTCCCTTTTTTATTTTTACGCCAGACAGGAATGTACAATTGTTGTAGTTCATCCATGCGGTCTCTAAATGTCTGCCATTGCCCATCCACAGTCAACCCCTTAACTATCATTCGCCAATCTATCCTAGCCAATTCACGCCTCATACCTTCAAAGTTACCCTTCTTTAAGTTCTGGACCATGGTCTCTGAATTAACTGCTGTTTGTGGGAGCTTGCTGTGCGCAAATTGGCTGCCACGTTTTCTACATTACGACAGTGACTATATTTCCAAAGTACTTCATTGGCTGTAAAGTGCTTTGGGACGTCCGGTGGTCGTGAAAGGGGCTATATAAATGTGAGTCTTTTTCTTTCTTTACGCATGTGCACGCATATAGGCCTAGAAATTAGGTCGTTCCCATTTTTTGGTGCATGGTGGGGGAGGGGGTGCGGGGGCAAACGGCAAAGGAATCAATACATATACCTGAATGGTGTGGCCCAAGGAGCCCCTGATATTTGGCCCCATGCATCATTTCCATTGATCCTGCGAGCTGTGGAAAGCAACAGGCAGCTTGCTGGTGCATTGGCACGGTGGATCCGTCCGTTGCTTGCGTTGTGGAGTTATTTCATTCCAGACTGTTAACATTTGATTAAATGGTTTACTCCAAATTACATTTGACCTTCTCTGCGCATTAAATAATGAAAATGGTGAGGAACTTTCTTCATTGTCCCACTGCACCGTTTCAAAACTTAAAAAATAACAATGCACATTACATATTGTAGTACTGATGATAAATTCCATTTGAGGGGAGTGGAGGAGAGGAAGGAAGATAGCCCAATGTGAAAAAATTGGGGAATGTGTATGTAAACTGCTCATCGCCCCTCTCTTTCAGTGAGAAGCTCCTCAATTAAAATTTTTATTAGATATGAGATCCCCCAGTGCTCCTGAAGCTCTACTGTGCCTCCTCGATTTGAGGCCCCCATGAAACCACAAGATTTGCAGGCACTGGCCCTATCTTTGGCTCTGTTCCTAGTGTTCATATGTGCCTTTGAATAACCAAAATTAATATCTATTCATCAAACTGCTAAATGCTCCAGTTTTAAAAGTCGTGGCCGAGCTGTTGAAAGATCATGGAGAGCAAGTTCTTCAATTTCCATTTAGCAAATATTGGCAAAACAAATCTGAGGAAGGGGAAAGAAACAGTGACAGTAGAAGGAGAGAAAAGGAGAACTGACGTGGAACAGTAATCAGTAAAAATAGCCGTGAGGACCTTTTTCTGGTCACTAGTCACACTGATGACAAAGTGTCCACAAACTCCAATTACATTATTCATTTGCCATAGAACCTTTATTTTGATTATAAAATAAAAACAGAAAATGCTGGAAATACTCAGAATGGTCAGGCAACATGGTCAGACAACATCTGTGGACAGAGAAACAGAGTTAACGTTTCAGGTCGATGACCTTTAGTCATTTATTTATTTTATTCTAATGAATTTATTTTAATTACTTAGACAACCATCAGGCAAATAACATTGCTAATTTCGAGTTAACATTTGGAATGCTAAAACTGTAAAGTGTGATTGCAACAAAATTAAAGTAATTAATGTAACAAAATAAACTAAAGTTTAACTAATGGTGCATGCCGTATCTTGCTGAAGCAGAACATCTCACGGCATGCACCATTAGTTAAATTTTTTTCTGTACCCTTCAGCTTGAAAATCCTTTGCGCCATAACTTGCTGGAAGTATGAGCTGATAACGGGACATCTGGGACCTTATCGAACGGTCAGTGTAACAGTTTATCTCCGTAGCCAGTGAGATTTAACGATTGAGAAAGAAACAGGAAAAAAGGCGAAGGAGGCTGAATTAGAGTACAGTCAGAGAAAGAGAAAGAAAGATTGGATTAAGAGAGAGAAAAAAGATATAAGGGAAAACATTTTTTTAAAGTAAAATTTTTAATTTGACATTTTAAAAATCTCTAGCAACAATTGGATACATGCAGGAATGAGATTGAACAATTTAAATTGTTCCCTTTCTGGGCCAGAAAGGTTGATTAGCATTGCATTAACAATTATCACATTGTTAAATAGGTACTTATGCTGCTAAGTTTCAACCCTAACTTTCTGAGGTGAGTTTAATAGGCAATTAATGTGCAAATCGAGCAAGGTCTTAAAAATAATGGGGAGGCTAAGGGTGAAATGTTTCTGCGAAGCAAATGATGGAGCGGTGTAAATCAACCAGCAAGTTCTGGAGATTCACAACTCAGCTTAATCCTCTGAATTTGTTGGCCGATTTGTGCATTAATTAGGCCGTGCGTTGTTCACACACCATAATTTTTCCAGCAAGTTCTAGCCCATTTAAAATGAAATATTCAAGTAATCAGCATGGTTCCCATCTGACATTGTGACTTTCTAATCAGCACATCATTACTAGATAACAGCAGTGACTGCATTTTAAAAGTAATTGCATGGTTTTGAAGCACTGTGGGACATCATGAAACTGCTATATAAAGTTAAGTTTGTTGTTTCCAATTTATTGCTCACAGTTAGTTGTTCCCTCCAATTTTCTTCCCTCATGAAAGAAAGAAACCAGTAAAAAAATAACTTGCTTTGAGACAGCATCTTGCATGCCCTCAGGACATCTCAAAGCATTTCACAGCTAATTAATTATGATGGAAATGCAGTTACTATCATTTTGTGTACAGTATGGCCCCACAAACAATAATGAGATAAATAACCTGTTAATTTGTTTTTGTTGTGAATCATTACTGGCTAAGACACCAGGAGAATTCCTCAGCTCTTCTCTGAATAATATCAAGGGATCTTTTTTGCTCACCTGAACAGGCAGACATCATCATCATCATCATAGGTTGTCCCTCGAAATCGAGGAAGACTTGCTTCCACTCAAAGTGAGTTCTTAGGTGACTGAAAATACAGTCCAATACAGGAATTACAGTCTCTGTCACAGGTGGGACAGACAGTCTTTGAAGGAAAGGGTGGGTGGGGAGATTGGTTTGCCGCACGCTCCTTCCGCTGCCTGCGTTTGCTTTCTGCATGCTCTCGGCAGACAAGGCATCAAGTTAATATCACATCTGAAAGACAGCACTTCCAACAGTGCAACAGTCCTTCAGTAGTGCACTGTTGGAAGTGCTGTCTTTCAGATGTCTTTCACTGGCACAGTGCTACCAGTGCCACGTGCTAGTCAGAGTAGGAATCGCAGGATAGCTCAGATGAATACGTGGCTTGAGCAATGGTGCAGCAGGGAGGGATTCAAATTCCTGGGGCATTGGAACCGGTTCTGGGGGAGGTGGGACCAGTACAATCCGGACGTTCTGCACCTGGGCAGAATCGGAACCAATGTCCTCGGGGGAGTGTTTGCTAGTGCTGTTGGGGAGGAGTTAAACTAATATGGCAGGGGGATGGGAACCAATGCAGGGAGATAGAGGGAAACAAAAAGGAGGCAAAAGCAAAAGACAGAAAGGAGATGAGGAAAAGTGGAGGGCAGAGAAACCCAAGGCAAAGAACAATAAGGACCACTGTACAGCAAAATTCTAAAAGGACAGAGGGTATTAAAAAAACAAGCCTAAAGGCTTTGTGTCTTAATGCAAGGAGTATCCGCAATAAGGTGGATGAATTAACTGTGCAAATAGATGTTAACAAATATGATGTGATTGGGATTACGGAGACGTGGCTCCAGGATGATCAGGGCTGGGAACTCAACATTCAGGGGTATTCAACATTTAGGAAGGATAGAATAAAAGGAAAAGGAGGTGGGGTAGCATTGCTGGTTAAGGAGGAGATTAATGCAATAGTTAGGAAGGACATTAGCTTGGATGATGTGGAATCTATATGGGTAGAGCTGCAGAACACCAAAGGGCAAAAAACGTTAGTGGGAGTTGTGTACAGACCTCCAAACAGTAGTAGTGATGTTCGGGAGGGCATCAAACAGGAAATTAGGGGTGCATGCAATAAAGGTGCAGCAGTTATCATGGGTGACTTTAATATGCACATAGATTGGGCTAACCAAACTGGAAGCAATACGGTGGAGGAGGATTTCCTGGAGTGCATAAGGGATGGTTTTTTAGACCAATATGTCGAGGAACCAACTAGGGGTCAGGCCATCTTAGACTGGGTGCTGTGTAATGAGAGAGGATTAATAAGCAATCTCGTTGTGCGAGGCCCCTTGGGGAAGAGTGACCATAATATGGTGGAATTCTGCATTAGGATGGAGAATGAAACAGTTAATTCAGAGACCATGGTCCAGAAGTTAAAGAAGGCTAACTTTGAAGGTATGAGGCGTGAATTGGCTGGGATGGATTGGCGAATGATACTTAAGGGGTTGACTGTGGATGGGCAATGGCAGACATTTAGAGACCGCATGGATGAACTACAACAATTGTACATTCCTGTCTGGCATAAAAATAAAAAAGGGAAGGTGGCTCAACCGTGGCTATCAAGGGAAATCAGGGATAGTATTAAAGCCAAGGAAGTGGCATACAAATTGGCCAGAAATAGCAGCGAACCTGGGGACTGGGAGAAATTTAGAACTCAGCAGAGGAGGACAAAGGGTTTGATTAGGGCAGGGAAAATGGAGTATGAGAAGAAGCTTGCAGGGAACATTAAGACGGATTGCAAAAGTTTCTATAGATATGTAAAGAGAAAAAGGTTAGTAAAGACAAACGTAGGTCCCCTGCAGTCAGAATCAGGGGAAGTCATAACGGGGAAGAAAGAAATGGCGGACCAATTGAACAAGTACTTTGGTTCGGTATTCACGAAGGAGGACACAAACAACCTTCCGGTTATAAAAGGGGTTGGGGGGTCTAGTAAGGAGGAGGAACTGAGGGAAATCCTTATTAGCCGGAAAATTGTGTTGGGGAAATTGATGGGATTGAAGGCCGATAAATCCCCAGGGCCTGATGGACTGCATCCCAGAGTACTTAAGGAGGTGGCCTTGGAAATAGTGGATGCATTGACAGTCATTTTCCAACATTCCATTGACTCTGGATCAGTTCCTATAGAGTGGAGGGTAGCCAATTTAACCCCACTTTTTAAAAAAGGAGGGAGAGAGAAAACAGGGAATTATAGACCGGTCAGCCTGACATCGGTAGTGGGTAAAATGATGGAATCAATTATTAAGGATGTCATAGCAGTGCATTTGGAAAGAGGTGACATGATAGGTCCAAGTCAGCATGGATTTGTGAAAGGGAAATCATGCTTGACAAATCTTCTGCAATTTTTTGAGGATGTTTCCAGTAGAGTGGACAAGGGAGAACCAGTTGATGTGGTATATTTGGACGTTCAGAAGGCGTTCGACAAGGTCCCACACAAGAGATTGATGTGCAAAGTTAGAGCACATGGGATTGGGGATAGTGTGCTGACATGGATTGAGAACTGGTTGTCAGACAGGAAGCAAAGAGTAGGAGTAAATGGGTACTTTTCAGAATGTCAGGCAGTGACTAGTGGGGTACCGCAAGGTTCTGTGCTGGGGCCCCAGCTGTTTACACTGTACATTAATGATTTAGATGAGGGGATTAAATGTAGTATCTCCAAATTTGCGGATGACACTAAGTTGGGTGGCAGTGTGAGCTGCGAGGAGGATGCTGTGAGGCTGCAGAGCGACTTGGATAGGTTAGGTGAGTGGGCAAATGCATGGCAGATGAAGTATAATGTGGATAAATGTGAGGTTATCCACTTTGGTGATAAAAACAGAGAGACAGACTATTATCTGAATGGTGACAGATTAGGAAAAGGGGAGGTGCAAAGAGACCTGGGTGTCATGGTACATCAGTCATTGAAGGTTGGCATGCAGGTGCAGCAGGCGGTTAAGAAAGCAAATGGCATGTTGGCCTTCATAGCAAGGGGATTTGAGTACAGGGGCAGGGAGGTGTTGCTACAGTTGTACAGGGCATTGGTGAGGCCACACCTGGAGTATTGTGTACAGTTTTAGTCTCCTAACCTGAGGAAGGACATTCTTGCTATTGAGGGAGTGCAGCGAAGGTTCACCAGACTGATTCCAGGGATGGCGGGACTGACCTATCAAGAAAGATTGGATCAACTGGGCTTGTATTCACTGGAGTTCAGAAGAATGAGAGGGGACCTCATAGAAACATTTAAAATTCTGACGGGGTTAGACAGGTTAGATGCAGGAAGAATGTTCCCAATGTTGGGGAAGTCCAGAACCAGAGGTCACAGTCTAAGGATAAGGGGTAAGCCATTTAGGACCGAGATGCGGAGGAACTTCTTCACCCAGAGAGTGGTGAACCTGTGGAATTCTCTACCACAGAAAGTTGTGGAGGCCAATTCACTAAATATATTCAAAAAGGAGTTAGATGAGGTCCTTACTACTAGGGGGATCAAGGGGTATGGCGAGAAAGCAGGAATGGGGTACTGAAGTTGAATGTTCAGCCATGAACTCATTGAATGGCGGTGCAGGCTAGAAGGGCCGAATAGCCTACTCCTGCACCTATTTTCTATGTTTCTATGTTTCTATGGAGAGCTTGAATCCATGGCTCAGAGACAAAGGTATAACCATTGAGCCAAGCTGTCACTTAGAGCACTGACTCATGCTGTGTCTGCCTTCACAGGAACAGGCAGGTCTCCAGAATCTCACTGAAAATAGCCATTCCTCACATTTGAGTCTTTACAGCGATTGTCAGCAGAATATTCAATTATGGGCCATCACAGCGGTGCCCAATTTCATCCCCCATGTGTTTCTTTTTCCATTAGATGTCACTGCATATTTAGGAATGGGAACCGACAACAATTTTTCCTCTGGCAGTGTGCCACAAACACTGTCCCCGGTTAAGACCAGCTCACGCAGCAAAGACCAGCGATTAAACTTTGCATCTTTCTGAACTGCACGATTCAACATCACATCCCTTATCCACAGATATAATGAGGGGAGCATGCTTTGAACTTTTACAATGGTATCTGACAACTGAGTGTGGAATCGGTTATTTTATTTAATCAACCTATTTTTGGACAGTACCCTGTATTAAGTATACAAATGAAAATCATAAACCTTTGAGAAAGTCAGTGATCTGACCATCCTTTAAGAGACTTATAATGTTGCCAAAAAGAGCAGTAAGCCTGAAGATTGGGAGAATGTTAGAATTCAGCAAAGGAAGACCAAGAAATTCATAAAGAAAGGGAAAATAGAATACGAGAGTAAACTAGCGAGAGACATAAAAATAGACTATAAAAGCTTCTATAGGTATGTAAAAAGGAAAAGATTAGTGAAAGTAAATGTGGATCCCTTACCTGCTGAGACAGGAGAAATTATAATGGGGAATCAGGAAATGGCAGAGAAATTAAACAAATACATTGTGTCTGTCTTCACAGAAGATGCAAAAAAATCTTCTGAAAATAGTGGAGAACCAAGAATGAGGAACTAAAAAAAATTAGTATTAAAAAAATAGTACTGGATAAATTAATGGGACTGAAAGCCGATAAATTCCCTGGACCTGATGGTCTACATCCTAGGGTTTTGAAAGAGGTAGCTATTGAGACAGTGAATGCATTGTCCCAGCAGATTGGAAAACTGCAAATGTAATGCCACTATTTAAAAAAGGAGGCAGACAAAAAGCAAGAAACTATAGACCAGTTAGCCTAACATCTGTGGTTGGGAAAATGTTGGAGTCCATTATTAAAGAAGCACTAGCAGGACATTTGGAAAAGCAAAAATTCGGTCAGGCAGAGTCAGCATGGATTTATGAAGGGGAAGTCATGTTTGACAAATTTGCTGGAATTCTTTGAGGATGTAACGAACAGGGTGGATAAAGGGGAACCAGTGGATGTGGTGTATTTGAACTTCCAGAAGGCATTTGACAAGTTGCCACATAAAAGGTTACTGCACAAGATAAAAGTTCACAGGGTTGGGGGTAATATATTAGCATGGATAGAGGATTGGCTAACTAACAGAAAACAGAGAGTCGGGATAAAAGGTTAATTCTCTGGTTGGCAAACAGTGACTAGTGGGGTGCCACAGGGATCAGTGCTGGGACCCCAACTATTTACAATCGATATTAACGACTTGGAAGAAGGGACTGAGTGTAACGTAGCCAAGTTTGCTGACGATAAAAAGATGGGAGGAAATGCAATGTGTCAGGAGGACACAAAAAATCTGCAAAAGGACATAGACAGGCTAAGTGAGCGGGCAAAAATTTGGCAGATGGAATATAATGTTGGAAATTGTGAGGTCATGCACTTTGGCAGAAAAATCAAAAAGCAAGTTATTATTTAAATGGAGAAAGATTGCAAAGTGCTGCTGTACAGCGGGACTTGGAGGTACTTGTGCATGAAACACAAAAGGATAGTATGCAGGTACAGCAAGTGATCAGGAAGGGCAATGGAACCTTGGCCTTTATTGCAAAGGGGGAATATTAAATCAAGGAAGTCTTGCTACAGTTATTCTGGGTATTGGTGAGGCCACACTTGGAATACTGCGTGCAGTTTTGGTTTCCATATTTACGAAAAGATATACTTGCTTTGGTGGCAGTTCAGAGAAGGTTCGCTAGGTTGATTCCGGAGATGAGGGGGTTGACTTATGTTGAAAGGTTGGGCCTCCACTCATTGGAATTCAGAAGAATGAGAGGTGATCCTATTGAAATGTATAAGATTATGCGGGGGCTTGACAGGGTGGATGCAGATAGGATGTTTCCACTGAGAGGGGAGACTAGAACTAGAGGGCATAATCTTAGAATAAGGGGCCGCCCATTTAAAACTGAGATGAGGAGAAATTTCTTCTCTCAGAGGGTTGTAAATCTGTGGAATTCGCTGCCTCAGAGAACAGTGGACGCTGGGACATTGAATAAATGTAAGACAGAAATCGACAGTTGCTTAAATGATAAGGGGTTATGGGGAGCAGGCAAGGAAGTGGACCTGAGTCCATGATCGGATCAGCTGTGATCGTATTAAATGGCAGAGCAGGCTCGACGGCCCATATGGCCTACTCCTGCTCCTATTTCTTATGTTCTTATGGTAGTCATCTTCCAAAATCCCATAGATTCTAGAATGGTTCCCACAATTGGAAGGTAGCAAATGTAACTCTACTATTTAAGGAGGGAGCATCGTCACATATATAGAGGTGCCTGACACCTCCCCTGCAATCTTCCTCCATGCATTATGTACTGGTGGTCTGCCAGGTCTCCCCACGTCAGGAAACAGTATTCTTCTTTTGTCTTCCACACTGTCCATCAGTGTCTCCAGCTCCATATCAGTAAACCTGTTGGCTCTCCTTGCATTTCTTGCACCAGCCATCCTTCCAACCTCCTTCCCCCCTCAGGGCCTTGCTGCAAACCCAGGCCTTTAAAAAGGCCAGGGAGCAGCTGGCTCGTTAGAAACCCTTACCTGCATGCTGAATTTCTCAGTGGTGATAACGCTCAAATTAAGACAGCCACACCGCTGAAAAATCCACTTTGGAAGGGTTCATTAGCGCTGGAACCCATTTGTTCGCTTTTCGAGCTGAATATGGGGTGGCCCAGCCACAAAAAAATTTCACCGCTAATGGCCACAAAAAGGTGGGGAGCGCACAAGCTTTCCAGCGGTACTGAATTTCGGGCCCAAGATGTCTTCCTGCAATTATATAGGGCCCTGGCGAGACCACACCTGGAGCATTGTGTACAGTTTTGGTCTCCTTCACTAAGGAAGGATATACTTGCCATAGAGGTAATGCAATGAAGGTTCGCCAGACTGGTTCCTGGGATGGGGGGATTGTCCTATGAGGAGAGATTGAGTAGACAAGGACTGTATTTTCTAGAATTTAGAAGAATGAGACGTGATCTCATTGAAACTTACAAAATTCTTACAGGGCTTGACAGGGTAAATGCAGGGAGGATGTTTCACCTGGTTGGGGAGTCGAGAACAAGTCTCAGGATAAGGGGTCAGAAATTTAGGACTGAGATGAGGAGACATTTCTTCACTCAGAGGGTGGTGATTCTTCGGAATTCTCTACCCAAAGGGGCTGTGGAAGCTCATTCGTTGCGTATATTCAAGACCGAGATCGATAGATTTTTTAATATTAAGGGAATCAAGGGATACGGGGATATTACAGGACAGTGGAGTTGAGGTAGAAGATCAGCCATGGTCTTATTGAATGATGGAGCAGGCTTGAGGGGCTGAATGGCCTACTCCTGCTTCTTATGTTCTTATGTTCCTGCCAGGAGGCAGTGTTACACCACTTGAGCTTCACAATAGGTGCTGCATATCCAAGTTTAAAAAGTTCCTTTCGGTTCATTTAGAACTTAATTTACTTCTACCAGTTTTCCCCTGGCCCTCCTGAAGGCATTCACTGTGGTACAGTTCCAAGGGCACTTGCCCAACAAGCTATTCAATAACAGAGGGCTCACAGCCAGGCCTGATCATGACCCCTTCTGACATACACACATGCACACTTCCAGTAGGGGATTCCTGAATAGTAGTCAGGATTATGAAGTCAGGCCTACTCCCAACACCATCCCCCCTCCCACCCTGACCGAGGTCAGCTGATGCAGGGATCAAATGTGGAATCTTACTGTTGTGTGAGGATTAGCTCTTCACTGCAGTAATCAGCTGAGCCATTGGGAGAGCTACATAAAGTCTTTCAATGTTATAAAGAGCCAATGCCAAATAGGTTATTAGCCACTGGTTTAATTGTAACACTTTAGAATAAATGTGTCGTAAATCCTGGAAAGCCTCTCTCCTAATATAACATTTTAACTAGATTGATTCCTGGGATGAGAGGGTTGTCTTATGAGGAGAGATGGAGCAGAATGAGCCTATATTCCCTGGAGTTTAGAAGAATGAGAGGTTATCTCATTGAAACGTATAACATTCTTAGACAGGGTAGATGCTGAGAGGTTGGCTAGAGAGTCCAGAATCAGGGATTACAATCTCAGGATAAGGGATTGGCTATTTAGGACTGAGATGAGGAGAAATGTCTTCACTAAGAGGGTTGTGAATCTTTGGATATCTGTGTGGCCCCTGACCTGCGAGCACCATCAGAGCAGACCGGGGAGCGGAAGGAGCAGCGTGGGGGCATACCACTCCAGGGAGCAGCACGTGCTGGAGCAGGAAAGCAACGGCAGTGAAAAGGGACGTCACCAAGATCCAGGTCGGTGATTGGCGCGTGGGCAGGTACATCAGGAGCGGCGAGATCGGGGCAAAGGAGCAGCGAGAGACTGTAGAGGGACGTGTTCGGGGCCCAGGAGAGGCGCGAATTCGGGGCCCAGAACAGACGAGGGCCCAGGGGCAGCACGGGCCAGCCCACACTGCGATATGTGTGCGCACAAGGTCCATGCAACAGAGCAGGTCTCCAGTTGTCTTGGTTAACCCTTGCCACTGGACCAAGACCTAGCTCTGTCAAGCCCGTGTGGTGGCTGGTGTGCAACAGTCACCAAATGTTTAAAAAATCCAAGCACAGGCATGTTCCACCCTTCAAGATTTAGTTCCGACCTGGAATTTTAGGTCCATCACTGAAACATCTGTGAACTTTTTGACGTGGAAGCAAGTCATTCTCAATTCGAGGGACTGCCTATGATGTGAATCTTTGGAATTCTCTACCTCAGTGAGCTGTAGATGCTCAGTCGATGAGTATATTCAAGACTAAGATAAATATATTTTGGGGCACTAAGCAAATCAAGGGATATGGAAATCGGGCAGGAAAGTGATGTTGATGTCCAAGTTCAGCCATGATCTAATTGAGTGGTGGAGCAGGCTCAAGGGGACGAATGGTCTTACTCCTGCTCCTATTTCTTATGTTATGTTAACTGCATTCATAAAATATCAAGCAGTGCTCTGTGCATATGAGCAAGCATGCAAATGCAAAGCTCTATTGCAGGGTGGGCAAAGAGCATACAATGATGCAACTTCGGTTTGCATCACATTCCACAGGTATTGGTCCCATGGCGTAAAACTGCCCCTGAACCAGAGGCATCAAATCATCAGGAAGGCTGAACACTGCTGTTCAAATCCAAATCTGAATTTACAAAATTAAACTTCATTTTCCTTTTTTCGACATCTGAATCAGAGTTTTGCATTTGGAAAACTGCACGCTGCAATTTCCAGTGTCGTTTTTTTGTGTTTAAACATCTGAACTAACTTGACCTAGGATACAATCGAATTCATTGGAAAAGAACAATTTCAATAACTCCACATCAGTCCAGATTACTTTGGAATTCATTCCTAACCAACATTCCTGATGGTTCTTTTAGTTAGATGTAAATAACCAGCAGATTACAACAGAATTTGGCACAGCAATGTACAATATGACCATAGCCTGATACAACCATTGGACACCGTGTATAGTTAAAGCTGAAAATTAAGACCCCCAATCTACCCCCATTCTTCTAAGCTCCATAGGTCAGGAATCTCCTTGGAGCTTCTCCTCCTGTTCTAGCCCTGGCAGAAACCCGTTACCGTGTGTAAATGGGATCTACGCTGAATCTCTGGCAGTGGAGTGGGAGAAGTCCTAAGGAAGTTCTCGGGTTTTCCATTCAGTCAAATAATTTACTTCAGAGTTAATATGAATTACATCAGTCACTTTTCATAAAAATTGGAGGTTCACATTCAGTTTTCTTTTACTAGAGAAGATATAATAAAATATGAAGGCTATTTGATAATCTTCCAAGTTGCATTTGACATGTACCTTCATTTAGTGTTTTCAGTTTCTGGCCTTAATCAGTTACAACAGATATAGAACAAACAATTCCTGCACATCCAAGATAAATACTGGTTTACAGGTCAGGAACATTTCTTCAATATTACAGTTTATTAAAAGCAATTTTTTAGATAGAGGTCACCCTGTCTTTGTTGTAAATAATCCACACAATAACAAGTTTTAATAATTGCGTCAGATGTAGAGAAGTCTAATATTGCTAAACTCCACTCAATCGCCCACAAATACTTGGATTCCATTTTATTCTCTTTGTGCAGAAATGAAATTTCAAATAGAGAGTGTCAAAGGTGTTATTGCTTAGATGTCGCTTGCAGCTGCAATTTTTTTCCTGTTAATGATTACTACAATCATTGTAATCATATTTATCTAGAGTATGACCAGATATTCACTATTCATTCATATTAGATGTGCAGATTTTAACATGTGAGGATTCAGCAGAGCCATTATGGAGCTGGGGGGGGCGGGGGGGGTGGGGGGGTTCCTTTATTCAGTGTAAGAAGCTACGGATGCCTTACGTTTGCAACCAATTATATTAGGAATGAGAATTGAGCAGTTTGTATCAAAAACACACATAAAAGCTTCACTTTACATCTGAACATTTTTAAAAGAAGCTCGCTTGCAATGATTTTGATTAAAAATAAGGTTGAGCCAGAAAGTTTCCAGATCAGATAGACTTCAGGTCAGATAGAACATGGATCCGCTCTGAGCCACAACTATAACTGGACATTAAACGGTGGTGCAATTTTTATATAAAACATGACCACAGGCCACTGGCGCGTGTACATTAGTCCTTTGTGTGTGATTTTGTGTGGCTGCTTAATCAAGCAGATAATAAATCAACTGAGTTGCTCTATTCCAGCTTTCTGACATGACATGGCAATCCCCAGCAGGCTGCCAGTGAGAAGAGGGATCTCGAGTTTCATCCTATTCGATAGAGGAACTTAAGGATCTTTCATGAATCCCTGAAACTGTGCAGGGTAGAGGGTAAATAATTCAAATTGAAATAGATTTTCTCACGAGTGACATTACCCTTAAATTGTACAACATTTAGTAAAATAAGACTGCAGAACGTTCTACGGATTAAATTTAATTCATTTAGTATGATTTATGTACAGGCTCTATTTCTTGCATTTTATTCCCAACGTCATAAAATACTTTCAATTCAATGGAACTTTAATTGTTTGTAAACATTATTGAAACATTAAATTAACTTCTTTGAAAGACAGGATACGAAGCAGCCTCCTCAAAAGGGCTTCAGCTGTATAGCTCAGTGCACATTTCCTGCCGTGAATGATGTTGACTATTCTTCATATGTTTCCATTTTTATCATCAGACAAGTGATATGCCAGGAAACAGCTCAACTTACTTTTTATCTATCCAGACCAATGTCTGTTGGAAGTAACATCCAAATTGGAAAACAGAAAGTCTCTTTACTTTGATGACAAGAGATTAATTCAGAATGACAATACAGAACAGTTTGAGAAACAAATAACTGACCTTTACTCTTGGATCAGATCCAGAGATGATGCCATTCTAGTTTACGTTAATATTTTGGAATTCAGAACAATTCAACGGCTAAGAAATGCTAATAGCTTCCTATTATCAAACAGACCAAATTGTGTTCTAGAGAAAGTCTATTGCATCAGAATGCATAACTTAAAACTCTTTTCCAAAACAAATGTGAATGTTAACATCCAGGTTAAGTGCGATAAGGAAGCTGAAGATGATTGTCAAGATAGTACGACGATGATAGTATTACACAGATTTGCATAGTCAGGTAGCTTGTAGAATGTCCTGGCAATCCTTAAACCAGAAGAGACCTGAAAAGCCTGTAGACATCCAGAAAAATTATTCTATGGCCAGAGAATTCCAACAAACTGATTTCAGTTATAAATATGTAAAGAGAAAAAGGTTAGTAAAGACAAACGTAGGTCCCCTGCAGTCAGAATCAGGGGAAGTCATAACGGGGAACAAAGAAATGGCAGACCAATTGAACAAGGACTTTGGTTCGGTATTCACTAAGGAGGACACAAACAACCTTCCGGATATAAAAGGGGTCAGAGGGTCTAGTAAGAAGGAGGAACTAAGGGAAATTCTTATTAGTCGGGAAATTGTGTTGGGGAAATTGATGGGATTGAAGGCTGATAAATCCCCAGGGCCTGATGGACTGCATCACAGAGTACTTAAGGAGGTGGCCTTGGAAATAGCGGATGCATTGACAGTCATTTTCCAACATTCCATAGACTCTGGATCAGTTCCTATGGAGTGTAGGGTAGCCAATGTAACCCCCACTTTTTAAAAAAGGAGGAAGAGAGAAAACAGGGAATTATAGACCGGTTAGCCTGACATCAGTAGTGGGTAAAATGATGGAATCAATTATTAAGGATGCCATAGCAGCGCATTTGGAAAGAGGTGACATGATAGGTCCAAGTCAGCATGGATTTGTGAAAGGGAAATCATGCTTGACAAATCTTCTGGAATTTTATGAGGATGTTTCCAGTAGAGTGGACAAGGGAGAACCAGTTGATGTGGTGTATTTGGACTTTCAGAAGGCTTTCGACAAGGTCCCACACAAGAGATTAATGTGCAAATTTAAAGCAATGGGATTGAGGGTAGTGTGCTGACGTGGATTGAGAACTGGTTGGCAGACAAGAAGCAAAGAATAGGAGTAAATGGGTACTTTTCAGAATGGCAGGCAGTGACTGGTGGGGTACCGCAAGGTTCTGTGCTGGGGCCCCAGCTGTTTACATTGTACATTAATGATTTAGACGAGGGGATTAAATGTAGTATCTCCAAATTTGCGGATGACACTAAGTTGGGTGGCAGTGTGAGCTGCGAGGAGGATGTTATGAGGCTGCAGAGCGACTTGGATAGGTTAGGTGAGTGGGCAAATGCATGGCAGATGAAGTATAATGTGGATAAATGTGAGGTTATCCACTTTGGTGGTAAAAACAGAGAGACAGACTATTATCTGAATGGTGAAAGATTAGGAAAAGGGGAGGTGCAACGAGACCTGGGTGTTATGGTACATCAGTCATTGAAGGTTGGCATGCAGGTACAGCAGGCGGTTAAGAAAGCAAATGGCATGTTGGCCTTCATAGCGAGGGGATTTGAGTACAGGGGCAGGGAGGTGTTACTACAGTTGTACAGGGCCTTGGTGAGGCCACACCTGGAGTATTATGTACAGTTTTGGTCTTCTAACTTGAGAAAGGACATTCTTGCTATTGAGGGAGTGCAGCGAAGGTTCACCAGACTGATTCCTGGGATGGCGGGACTGACATATCAAGAAAGACTGGATCAACTGGGCTTGTATTCACTGGAGTTCAGAAGAATGAGAGGTGATCTCATAGAAACGTTTAAAATTCTGATGGGTTTAGACAGGTTAGATGCAGGAAGAATGTTCCCAATGTTGGGGAAGTCCAGAACCAGGGGTCACAGTCTAAGGATAAGGGGTAAGCCATTTAGGACCAAGATGAGGAGAAACTTCTTCACCCAGAGAGTGGTGAACGTGTGGAATTCTCTACCACAGAAAGTTGTTGAGGCCAATTCACTAAATATATTCAAAAAGGAGTTAGATGTAGTCCTTACTAGTAGGGGGATCAAGGGGTATGGCAAGAAAGCAGAAATGGGGTACTGAAGTTGCATGTTCAGCCATGAACTCATTGAATGGCGGTGCAGGCTAGAAGGGCCGAATGGCCTACTCCTGCACCTATTTTCTATGTTTCTAAATGTAAAATTGGCAGGAGTTGGGCTGGGCAGGATTAGCAGCCAGCCAACTAAACCAGTCCTCGTTTCCAAGTTTATCTATATTTGCATTTTTTGGGAAAAGTGCAAACATGAGAAAGGACTTGGGATAGGCAATTTGCCCATTAAGGGACAGAAAATCTTAGGTCCTAAATTCTGCAGGGAGGTAAAGGGATACATTTTCATGGCCAAAGGAAGAGAACAAGATGGAGAAACTTTGCTGACTGCAGGAATGTTCTTCTTGGCCTATACGCTCAGTTGGGAGGTAAGGGCAGGAGTGAACATTTCTTCTCCCGCACACCTGTCCATGAGCAGCATGCCTGTTACCTTCCTTCTCCTCCTTCAAGGACACAAAATATGGTGGTGTCATATATGTACATTCTGTTTATAGCCACCAGATGGCATCATTGTTGGAGGCCACTGAGCAGCACGCACATGGTGCTGCTCAGGTATAAAAGGCCAGCCATTTTGAAAGTCAGGCACTTTGGGCCTAAATAAAGCAGAGCCAAGGTTGTACCTTGCTTAATTAAACAGTCCTCAGTTTGAACTTTTATTGAATACATAACATTTGGCGACGAGAATGCAAGAACCTTTGTTTGCAAAATGAGCATGATTGGATTTTTAGAGCGATTCATGGAGGGAGAAGATTAGGCAGACTTTGTGAGCCATTTGAACCAGTACTTCGTGGCCAACAAAATGAAGGGGGTCAACGATGCAGATTGGCACCGGGCCGTGTTCCTCACTGTGTGCGGTTCAAAGATCTACGGTCTGATAAAGAATCTACTCGTTCCTAGTGATCCAACAGAGAAAATATACGAGGAGTTGTGTACATTGGTACGGGAGCACCTCAAGGCAGACGACGGCATCATCATCTCGAGATACAGGTTTTATACACACGTTCAATCGGAGGGCCAGAGCGCAGCGGAATTCGTTGCCGAGCTGAGACGTCTATCCGGACCGTGCAAGTTCGGGACGGTGTTGGCTGACATGCTGCGGGCCTTCTTTGTTATCGGTATCAACCACAAGGTGATCCTGCACAAACTTCTGGTGGCGGAGGAGTTGGATTTAAAAAGGGCCATCCAGATCGCTCAACCATGTATGACGACGGACAGGAGTCTAAAGCAAATAGCGGTGAAAAACCGAACCTCGGCAAGTACTGTAAATGCGATTGATTCAGTGTTCGGCAGAGCGGCACATGGCAGAGCCTATCCGGCTGCGTTCACGAAACCTGTGGCTGCCCAAAGTCCGCCAGCGGGAATGTATCCGACTTCTCCGTGTTGGTGTTGTGGGGGAAATCATCGGCAGCAGTATGGTTGCAAAGGCTGTCTGAGAGTAGGGCATCTCCAGCGCAAGTGTCCGCAGATGAGCAAGCGAGCTGCGACACACCAGGTGGAGGATGAGAGTCAGACTAGCGCGGATCCGGATACGCAATCCGAGTGGCCAGAGGAGGAAGTGTATGGACTATACTCCTTCATAACCAAGAGTAAACCAATTTTGATTAATGTGAAGTTTAACGGGATACCGGTATTGATGGAACTGGACACGAGGGCAAGTCATTTGATCATGAACGAGAGGGCATTTAATAAGCTGTGGGATACTAAGACTGTGAGGCCCAGGCTGAGCCCTGTTAACGCCAAGCTGCGCACATACACCAAAGAACTGGCAGTGATTGGCAGTGCACAAATTAATGTGTCATATAATGGTGCGGTTCACAGGTTACCGCTGTGGATTGTTCCAGGCAATGGCCCAATGCTGCTCGGCAGGAGCTGGTTGGAGAAAATCAGATGCGATTGGAATGACATAAAGGAGTTGTCATCGGAGGAAGATAAATGTGCCCAAGTATTGAGCAAGTTGCCCTCGCTATTCGAACTGGGTATCGGCAACTTCACAGGATCCAAGGTGCAGATCCACAAGGACTCAGATGCAAGACCCATAAAGCTCAGGCAGTGCCGTATACGATGAGGGAGAAGGTCGAGATTGAACTGGACAGACTCCAGCGTGAAGGGATCATATCACCGGTCGAATTTAATGAATGGGCCAGCCCCATTGTTCCTGTGCTGAAAAGTGATGGCACAGTCAGAATCTGTGGAGACTACAAGGCTATGATCAACAGGATTTCGAACAAGATCAGTACCTGTTACCGAAGGCTGATGACTTGTTTGCGATGCTAGCTGGAGGGAAGTCGTTCACAAAACTGGACTTGACATTGGCCTATATGACACAGGAGTTGGTCGAGATGTCGAAGAGACTTACGTGCATTAACATGCACAAAGGACTGCTTATTTAACACAGGTGCCCTTTTGGAATTCGCTCGGCTGCAGCAATATGATATGGAAAGTCTATTAAAGTCCATTCCCAGAACCGTCGTGTTCCAGGATGACATCCTGATCACTGGTCGTGACTCCAAGGAACATCTGAACAACCTGGAAGAGGTTCTACTGCATGTGGATAGAGTGGGACTCAGACTGAAACACTCGAAGTGCATCTTCATGGCACCGGAGGTTGAATTCCTCGGGAGGAAAATCGCCACTGATGGCATCAGACCTCATTGCTAATGAAAACCAAGACCATCAAGAATGCACCCAAGCCGCAGAATGTGATGGAGCTGCGTTCGTTCCTGGGTCTACTCAATTACTTTGGAAACTTCCTACCTAAATTGAGCACCTTACTAGAACCACTGCACATGCTATTGAGAAAAGGCAACAACTGGGTGTGGGGCGCATCGCAAGCTGCTGGTACATTATGACCCATGTAAACGCTTAGTTTTGGCCTGTGACGCATCGTCATATGGAATCGGTTGCGTACTCCAACAAGCCAATGAGTCGGGGAAACTTCAACCTGTTACGTATGCATCCAAAAGTTTGTCTAAAGCAGAAAGAGCCTACAGCATGGTAGAAAAAGAAGCTTTAGCGTGTGTGTATGGCGTTAAAAAGATGCATCAATACCTGTTCGGTTTGAGATTCGAATTAGAGACTGATCACAAGCGGCTCATTTCATTGTTTTCCGAGAGCAAAGGTATCAATATCAACACTTCATCCCACATCCAAAGGTGGGTGCTGACATTATCTGCCAATGATTATGTCATTCGCCACAGACCAGGCACAGAGAATTCCACGTCGGAGGTGGAAACGCCACAACCGGCGGATCTAATGTTAATCATAGATGCTTTTGACTGCGAAGGAACCCCTGTCACGGCTCAACAAGTTAACACCTGGACCAGCCTGGACCTGATTTTATCGGTGGTAAAGGGTTGCATCCTCAAAGGGGATTAGTCTGCCATACCTAAGCAAATGTGCGAAGAGGCCAAACCAGACATTTGTCGCAAGGACGAACTGTCTATTCAAGCAGATTGCATATTGTGGGGCAATCGAGTTGTAATGCCCAAGAAAGAGAGAGAGAAGTTCGTGAGTGAGTTTTACAGCACATTTCCTGGTATAGTGATGATGAAGGCCATCGCCAGGTCCCACGTATGGTAGCCAGGAATTGATTCTGAGCTGGAAGCATGCGTGCATCAGTGCAACACCTGCATGCAGCTCAGCAAAGCATCAGCGGAATCGCCGCTGAGTCTGTGGTCGTGGCCATCCAAATCTTGATCCAGGATCTATGTAGATTTTGCAGGTCCCTTCCTGAGCAAGATGTTTTTAGTGGTGGTGGACGCTTATTCAAAGTGAATAGAATGCATAATCATGTCATCCAGCACGTCCACGGCAACCATAGAGAATCTCAATGTCATGTTCGCGACACATGGTCTGCCTGACATAGTGGTGACCGACAATGGGTCGTGCTTCACCAGTCAAGTTTGTAAAACTTAATGGCATAAAACATGTAAGGTCAGCACCGTTCAAGCCTGCGTCCAATGGACAAGCAGAATGTGCAGTACAAATTATCAAGCAAAGAATGAGGAAAGTAAACCAAGGGTCACTGCAGACCCGCTTGTTCTGCATACTGCTGAGTTACAGGACAAGACCCCACACACTCACAGGGGTTTCACCTGCTGAACTCATGATGAAAAGAGGTCATAAGACCAAGCTATCTCTGGTACACCCGGATTTAAATAATCATGTTGAATACAGAAGACAAAGTCAACAAGGGTACCACGATCGCGCAACTGTGTCACGCGAGATTTCAGTTAATGATCCTGTATATGTGTTGAACTATGGTCAAGGTCGCAAATGGATCACTGGTACGGTCATGGCCAAGGAGAGCAACAGAGTATTTGTTATTAAGCTCAAGAATGGGCAAACTTGCAGAAAACACATGGATCAGACAAAGCTGAGGCACACAGATGAGCCAGAACAATCGGACGAGGAAACAATCGATGACCAACCAACCTACCAGCAGTCTTCAGAGGACTCAAGGGTCATCAGTGAACCCGGAATTTCCATCACAGACCTGTTCAATAAAAATGGACTTGCAATTCCTGACATGGCCACTGCCACCCCCAACAAGTCAGTCATCCAGCCATCAGCCACAACAGATCCCGCACACTCACCCAAGGCTGGAATCGAACTGAGACGGTCAACCCGGGAGCGCAAAGCACCGGACCGTCTCAACCTGTGAAAGACTGTGATAAGATCTCAGAGGGGGTACATTCTGTTTGTAGCCACCAGATGGCGTCATTGTTGGAGGCCACTGAGCAGCACGCACATGGTGCTGCTCAGGTATAAAAAGGCCAGCCATTTTGAGAGTCAGGCACTTTTGGCCTAAATAAAGCAGAGCCAAGGTTGTACCTTGCTTAATTAAACAGTACTCAGTTTGAACCATTATTGCATACATAACAGGTGGGGTTCCTGGAGAGATCCCCATAGAGCAAAGGGCCAGGCTACTTGCAACAACGGACCACTAAAATCCCTCTCCAATCAGAGAGTGTCTCTAATGATTAACAAGTTAATTGCTGCAGCCAATCAACATGCTTTTAAACAGTACCTTGTACCAGCTGCTGGGCTCTTTAAAAATGTCATCATCTACCATCCTTGGTTTGGGGGAAGAAAAATTAACTATGGAAATATGGATGTGAATGAAGGGAAATCATGTCGACGTCCTATTGATGTTGCTTTGGCCGTATTTACATCTATTAACAAAGCTCTGCCTGTTTCAATCGCTGGCCCCAGAGCCTCTTAGATAATCAAGCGGGACTCAAACCGGTGGAAATCAGGCAGAACTGACTTCCACCTTATTTTACAGCCATTATCCCCAATTTGCACCTAAAATTGAAGCACAAGGAAGAAAATCAGCCTGGAAAAGCTCAGATATGTGACTGTGACCAGTGTTTCCTCGTATCAATTAAGTCAGGGAATAAGTCATCCCCACAGGTATCCAATGTAAATGGCCCTTAACACTTCTATTAGGTGGCTACTTATCACTTCCAATTTAATCCTAAGAGTAAAGTATGATAGAGGAGAGAATTATAGCAGATTAACATTGTCAAATGAAGGCCAACATGGAGTCGAAATTATATCTATAGTTGGCAATGAAAATGAGTCAAATGATACATCCTGAATCAGTGCCGGCTTACACCCGGCCCACCCAGGGGAAGGTTTTATGTCGGGGTAAATTTGGAAACTTTGCAGTATAAACTATGAACTGACTTGTCACTGAACCATGTGCAAATTGTTGGCTTTTTGTAAACTGCTGATGTTGGCAAACATTTGTGGAAAAAGTGCTACCACTGTAGTGCAAGAGAAACAATAAAAACAGAGGGCCTCTGCCGATTCAAACACTGCTACAATACTGAATCTCAGTGTAAACATGATACAAAACGCTACCCAACTTCCAACAGAATGTCCAACTTAAACAACATGTCACTCCTCGACAAGCGCTCATGTGAATAGCTGCAAAATTAAACATTCCTTGACTTGGTAAAGCACCACTACTAAAACTAAAATGTGAAGTGACCTAGAAAAGCTTCCTCTGTAAAAAAAATACATCTGCTACCATTTCCTTAGCTGCGTCAGTACAATTAATATAAGTGTCCATTTCCACATCAACTGAATGTGCTTCTCAAAATAAGTCAGGGCTAATCACTATTTGCTTTGTATCAGAGAAGCATTTGCATCAGATTCATAAAAAGATATGACGTGGTTTCACCTGAGCAGTATTATTAATACTGGCAATCTGCACTGCCATAAACCAATGCCAAACATCTGCACTCAAAGGAAAGGGATGTTCTAAAAATATGGCATTTAATTAAAAGACCATGGACAAATGTGCAACTATTGGGGGAAGGGGTAATAATCCTCTGCACACAAACTGGCCTTTTGGGTTTCATGCCTACTCCTTTTTAAGTAAGTTGAAGTACAGCCACAGAGGAGGATTTAATTCACAAATGAATCATCAGATGCCGCAGATCATGCTGCTGAGTAGCAGTCTCATCTCGTGCAGTGAAAGCAGCCAAAGTTCAGAACCTTAGTATAAATGTACACGATTATATCTATCGTGGATACATTAGTGGAAGCAAGACATGGCAAAGTTAAGTTCAATTTATTCAAAGCTCACGGTAAATCACTCATTTATAAAGAAGCAGTTTTGCTCTGTGAGGATTAAGATCGGCCAAGGAAATCTCATTACATTACATTGCTATTCATCCAAAGTTATTTTTTGGACTAAGAAAATCTGAATTATCAGATCATTTGAATTAAGTGACTCCAAATGGATTGTACAGATTCAGGAGACAAGAGAGAGAGAAAGCACTTTCATTTTACTTGAATAGGCAAGACTTTAACTAACTGCATCAACTAGCCACCTATAATTAAGTTTTCAAGATAGTTACTGCAGGTATAACCGATGCAAAATACTGTATCGAACTAATGCAATATACTGCACATAGCAACATTATTTTCCTTTGATAACAATCTCTCTGCAGTGCACTTTTTCTTTTTATATATTAAGAAAACATAATTAATTCCTTGCCCTGACACAATTGTTAATATTGGCTCAAACTGGAAAAGGCCATCTGGGAGCACACTTAAGCGTAAGGCAATTTTGAGCAGCAATTCACTAAAACATCAAAAGAGTTGTTCCTGTTTGCAGCATGCAGGTGAAAGATTCCAGATCACAACAGCTGTACATTTTAAGAACAGCAATAAACATTCTGTTTAAGCTGTCTGTCTGTTTTCCTTCTTCCTCCCCAATCTAAAGATCCAGACATGTTACCGGTTGGATGCTGCCACAATATCCATTCTCATTTATAAACAGAAAATGCTGGAAACACTCAGCTGGTCGGGCAGCATCAGTGGAGATGGAACAAGAGCCAATGTTTCAGGTCGATGATCTTGCAACAGAACTGGAAGCGGTTACAGATGAATAGCGCTTAAGCAAGCGCGGAGCCAGGGGAAAGAAGGGGGCAGTGCTGGCTAGGCTTCTACTGGTGTTGTGATGGACTAATGATACCACTATCCATGGTAGCAAGGCGTATGCTTTGTCATTCACAAACCACCTGGTCATTTGGCTATCCTCCTCAAAGAGTTGACCGAGGAGAGAATTCCTGAGGACGAAAACCCAACAAATCTTCCACTTATGCGTGGTATAGTTCTTTGCATCTGGGCATGCACAATCTGGACATTCAGGGAGTGGAACCCACTCTGATCAGAAAGTTGGGAGTGTTAACTGTAGGGGATCACAATACAATGTGCATGCCATCTATTGCATCCTGCACTTTTGGAAAGCCAGCACGATAAAATCGCGTGACTCTATCACACTGCTGCCTTGCTGTTATGCCAAATTGGATGAATTCCGCAGCTCTGATAAAAGTGGCAGCAGTTACAACAACAACTTGCTCTTATATAGCGCCTTTATCATAAAACGTCCCAAGGCACGTCACAGGAGTGTTGAGACAAAATATTGACACCAAACCACACAAGAAGCAATTAGGGCAGATGACCAACAACTTGGTCAAAGAAGTCAGTTTTAAGAAGCATTTTAAAGGAGGAAAGAGAGGAAGAGAGGCAGAAAGTTTAGAGAGGGAGTTCCAGAGCTTAGGGCCTAGGCCGAGTTACCTCACAAATACACGTCTGGACAGCACTCTGGGTGATATTGCACAGATCCCCTGTGGCTGATTGAAACAGGTCAGTGGCATAGAAATTAAATGCAGTGGTAAGTTTACAGCCCCAGGCAGAGCAGTCCAGGCAGAAGCTGTAGTAGCTGCAACATTCTCCTATAGCCTCTTTGGTCAAATCCACTCTACACATACAGAGCTCCGCATGGCCTGTAAATTCTTTAGGGTGGATAATATCATGTCAGACACATCCTCCTCAAATGCTGCCTCAACCGCCTTTCCTCCATCCGTTATTGTTTGCCCTCCTCCATTGAAATAAAGACCAAGGGAATGGCCACTGGGAATCCCACAACTGTTACTCAGAACCTCGTACTCAGGGTGGGGCAGCAACGTACCCTGATAGTTGCACAGGACCTCAAGCAGTCAGAGGCAAGATCAGCTCCGCCCATGTGCAACTCAAAAAAAGTAGCTCCAAAACCTCTCCTGTAACTTGAGCAATCACTCTTCAAAGCTTCTCCGAACTGTTAAGCTCCTGGCTAAGCAATGCCTCGATTTCAAAATTCTCATCCTTGCTTTCAAATCCCTCCATAGCCTCGCCCTCGCCCCCCCTCCCCCATCTCTGTAATCTCTTCCAGCCTCACAACCTGTCCCCACCCCCCCACCCCCACCCGAGATCTCTGCGCTCCTCTAATTCTGCCTTTTTGAGCATCCCTGATTATAATTGCTCAACCACTGGTGGCCATGCCTTCTGTTGCGTAGGCCCTAAGCTCTAGAATTCCCTGCCTAAACCTCTCCACTTCTCTATCTCTCTTTCCTGCTTCAAGACGCTCCTTAAAACCTATCTCTTTGACCAAGCTGCCCTAATTTCTCCTTATGTGGCTCGATGTCAAATTGTTTGTCTCATAATACTCCTGTGAAGCGCCTTGGGATGTTTC
The DNA here is from genome assembly GCF_044704955.1 of Pristiophorus japonicus. Classification (NCBI taxonomy): domain Eukaryota; kingdom Metazoa; phylum Chordata; class Chondrichthyes; family Pristiophoridae; genus Pristiophorus; species Pristiophorus japonicus. The sequence goes on along the minus strand of NC_091984.1, from coordinate 210,529,918 downwards.
ACTACGTTAAAAGCGTTATATAAATATAAGTTGTTGTTGTTGGCTCCAAAATAAAAGCAGGAGTATCAGCTGATGCCACCAGGAATGCCTCTTTTCATTTACTCTAAGCTGCTCTTGGTAATTGGGGGTCCAAGTCACTAGTTTTTGGGCCTCCCAAATCAGTCATCCTTATTTACATTATTACAGTGATCTCCCAATAACATTGGTGGGCACAAACAGAAAACCAGAACAGCTGTTACAGGACGGTAACCTAGTGGAATTAAGCTCTACTCCAAAATGCATTCCAAAAAAATGTCACTATGCTGTACTCACTCCCCAAAAGCATTGCAAAGTATGAATAAATTCAGGGCCAATGACTGCTTGAATCTGAAGTGGAAGAGACTCACTTCAGTACTAGGTTTCTTTCTCCCACTGAAAAAAGCAGAAAGATTACTCCATGTGTAAAAGTATTGTCCACCACAAAACCTTTTTTTGCTGACAGCTCATTGGAACATAAAGAAATCTGGAACATAAAAAACCCACCATATAGCCATCATACCTTCTCCATCCAATACCCCATGTACAACCTGCAGGATTATGGATTTTACTCAACTTGTTTCCTATCCAAAGAGAGGTGAATACTCACAGACTGAACTTCCAAGAGAAATTCTGCTGAAATTTATCTTCAGTGTCAACTGCAATCTGATAAACTCGAGGATAATACCTCACATCACAATCTATATTATTCAGCGATTGAATTTCACAGATAACATTTCCATGATCCTGGTAGGCTGGAACCATCATGACCCATAAACTACTTAATATATATTTCATATTGATATTTAAAGCCTTCAATCCAATCCGTAACCAGAAAATTCATACAGCTCCTTCAAAGGAGTACATCAGCATCATACCACTTGCTTTTGATAGGAGGCTGTTGCACAAATCTATTAATCTGTGTGGATTGGATGTAATTTGCCACAGTTCTGTTTTTTAGAGTATAATATAGCAAATTGAGATTTTGTTAGTGTAGAGGCAATCCACCAGGCGAAGAAGACAGTCGAAGACAGAAAGAAGCAACAGGCCTCTATAATTACAACCTCGACTCAAATCGAACCAGGTCATATAATTTCTTCAAAACAAAAGCAAAATACTGCGAATGCTGGAAAGCTGAAATAAAAACAGAAAACGCTGGAAATACTCGTCAGGTCAGGTAGCATCTTTGGAGAGAGAAATAGAGTTAACATTTCAGGTCGATGACCCTTCGTCAGTACTGGAAGAAGTTAGAGATGTAACAGGTTTATAAGCAAGTGGTAACAATCGTGGAAAAATAATTTTCCAGTATGGAATAATAAACTGTTTCTCAGTTATAGGTCTCACTATAAGAAAATATATGTAAAGGTGCACCTTTTCTTGTCATCATTACATTCAGTGCACACAGATTAATGTAGGCCGATCACGAGCGGCTCAGAATTATGCTGAGCATTAATATCAACTTTTTAAATTTAAATTCCTCTGCTATTTCAACAAAGGCCTGAACCCATTGAACAAAAGGTTAAACTATCTGTTAAAACAACACAGGAATTTGCTAGGGTGCGTTAAGCATTCACACAAATGATATTGCAAAGCATCATTTACAAGTTTTCGTTTGCAAAAAACCTTTCTGGGGCACAGAAGTGAACACTCACTACAGTTATCAAACAAGGCGCAGATTCCAAGCTGCCTTTTCAAATATTATTTCTGTAATTATTGCAGAATAGAATTTCAAAAGTGCACAGAATTATGCCACAATGTGATTCACAGCATTTTCTGAATGCAGCATAGACAAACTAGTTGTAGAAGTCTTACAGTTTGGTGCATTAATTGGGCCGTGCTTTCACGGTTGACAAACTTTTGGGGGCATTCAAAATGGAGGAGGACGCTCCATAGACCCTCACGGTTGACAGTGTCAAAGGCCTTTGTGAGATCGAAAAAGGCCATGTATAAGGGCTGGCGCTGCTCCCTGCATTTTTCCTGCAGCTGTTGCGCTGCAAAGATTATGTCCGTTGTGCCCCGTAGGGGACGAAATCCGCACGGTGATTCCGGGAGTAACTCCTTGGCCACAGGGAGAAGACGGTTGAGGAGAACTCTAGTGACAACTTTCCCAGTGGCTGATAGCAGGGAGATTCCCCTGTAGTTGCTGCAGTCAGACTTGTCCCCATTTTTAAAGATGGTCACGATCACTGCATCTCTGAGATCTCCCGGCATGCTCTCCTCCCTCCAGATGAGAGAGATGAGGTTGTGTATCTGCGCCAACAGTACCTCTCCACTATACTTTAGCGCCTCAGCAGGGATTCCATCCGAATCCGTAGCCTTGTTATTCTTGAGCTGTTTTATGGCTTTGCCTACCTCGTGCAACGTTGGGGTTTCACTGAGATGGTGGCGGGTCGCATGCCGCGAGATGGAGTCAAGAACACTCGAGTCAAAGGCAGAGTCCCGATTGAGGAGATCTTCAAAGTGCTCCTTCCAGTGGGCCCTGACAGCCTTGGTATCCTTGATGAGTGTTTCCCCGTTCTTGGCCAGGAGTGGGGTGAGGCCTTGGGAGTTTGGACCGTAGGTGGCCTTGACTGCAATGAAGAATCCTCGCATATCGTGGCTGTCGGTCAGTTGTTGTATCTCCTGTGATTTCTCCATCCAACACCTGTTTTTTAGGTCCCGGGTTTTTTGTTGGACCTCAGCCTTGAGCCGTCTGTAACATTGCTTTGCTGCTCCCGAGTTGGGTTGTTGCTTGAGGCTCAGAAATGCTCTGATCTTGTGATCTATTAGTTCTTGGATTTCCTGATCATTTTCATCAAACCAGTCCTGGTATTTTCTGGTTGAGTGACCAAGTGTCTCTTCACAGGCACTGGTTATGGAGACCTGGAGGGCACACCAAGCGCTGTGGGCATTCAGCATCTCAGGGTCATCAAAGCACGTCAGATTAGCTGTGAGGCGCTGGCTGTATAGGGCTCTCTTAGCTGGGTCTTTAAGTGCCCCGGCATTAACTTTTTTGTGGCACTGCTTCTGCTGTCCCTTCTGCTTTGGGGCTATGTTAATGTCGATGATGGATCAGATTAGGTGGTGGTCCATCCAGCAGTCGTCAAATCCTGTCACAGCACGGGTGATGCACACATCCTTACGATCCCTGGCTCGGACGATGACATAGTCAAGCAGGTGCCAGTGTTTGGAGCGAGGGCGTTGCCATGGTGCCTTGTATTTGTCCCTCTGGCGGAACAGGGTGTTGGTGATGAGGAGTTCATGTTCTAGACATTTTGTCAGGAGTAGGGTACCACTGGAGTTTGCTTTCCCTACCCCCTCTCTGCCAATCACGCCTTCCCAGAGGGCTGTGTCTTTGCCGACCCTGGCATTAAAGTCACCTAGGAGGATCAATTTGGCACCCGTGGGGACGCGGGACAGGGATGTCTCGAGGTTGGAATAAAAACCCTCTTTAGCCTCATCCGTTGCATCGAGTGTTAGGGCATACGTACTAATGGTCACAACGATATTCAGGCCATGATCCTTACCAACGATCCATTACAGACCCAATCTACATCCGGACCAGGGTCAAACACGGCTGCGTCATCACTCCAAACCTCTTCTCAATCTTCCTCACTCCCATCCTCCACCTCACTGTCAACAAGCTCCCCGCTGAAGTGGAACTAAACTACAGAACCAGTGGGAAACTGTTTAACCTACGCCGCCTCCAGGCCAGGTCTAAGATCACCCCAAACTCGTTGAGCTACAGTACGCAGACGACGCCTGCGTCTGCGCACATTCTGAGGCTGAACTCCAGGATATAGTCGATGTAGTCACCGAGACATATGAAAGTATCCATAAGACAAAGGTCCTTCACCAGCCTGTCCTCGCTGCACAGCACTGCCCCCCCAGTCATCAAGATTCACGGCGTGGCCCTCGATAACGTGGACCATTTCCCATATCTCGGGAGCCTCTTATCAACAAAAGCAGACATTGATGCGGATATTCAACATCGCCTCCAGTGCGCCAGTGCAGCCTTTGGCTTCCTGAGGAAAAGAATGTTTGAAGACCAGGCCCTCAAATCTATCATCAAGTTCATGATCTTCAGGGCTGTAGTAATACCCGCCCTCCTGTATCGATCAGAGGCATGGACGATGTACAGCAGACATCTCAAATCACTGGAGATATATCATCAACGAGGTCTTCGCAGGATCCTGCAAATCCCCTGGGAGGACAGGCGCACCAACATCAGTGACCTCGTCCAGGCTAACATCCCCAGTATTGAAGCACTGACCATACTCGATCAGCTTCGCTGGGCAGGCCACATAGTTCGCATGCCAGACATGAAACTCCCTAAGCAAATACTCTATGCGGAGCTCCTTCACGGCAAATGAGCCAAAGGTGGGCAGTGGAAACGTTACAAGGACACCCTCAAAACCTCCCTGATAAAGTGCGACGTCACCACTGACACCTGGGAGTCCCTGGCCGAAGACCGTCCTAGGTGGAGAAAGTGCATCCAGGAGGGCGTGAGCTCTTTGAATCTCAATGCCGAGAGCATGAAGAGGTTAAGCGCAGGCAGCGGAAGGAGCATGCGGCAAACCAGTCCCACCCACCCCTTCCCTTGACGAATGTCTGTCCACCTGTGACAGGGTCTGTGGCTCTCTTATTGGACTGTTCAGCCACCAAAGAACTCACTTCAGGAGTGGAAGCAAGCCTTTTTCGATTCCGAGGGACTCCCTTTGATGATGATGCTTTCACAGTGAAGAGAGCCGAGAGTGACTGTCACTATTCTGGATACCGTGGCCTTGAAATTGGATCTTGCCTTGTTGGGACACAATCCCAGCTCTGCGCACGCTGCACGCGCAGCGGCAGGACCAAGGCAAATTTGTTTAATGCCGGCAATCTGCGGATGCCTGTCATGGCAGGGGCGGGAACGAATTCATCCAGCAGACGATGGCCAAGGCCCTCAATGGAGTCTGGCGGGTGGGCGGGGCCTAGTGGTGTCCGGAAGTGGTCCACAGATACAATGAGGAGAGCCAGGAGGAGCACTCTTACTTATCCCAGCTCCACAATTGGGTAACTTAAAAAAAAGTTAAAACTTACCTTTCGTAAGGCAGCCACCAACAGTCCCTTTAAGGACCACTGGCTTGGCTGCCAAGCACATGCACGACACGTGCTGCAGTCTGTTGCAATAGAGTTTTGCAAGGAGGAGGTCCGGAAACAGACGTTAGTCCCCTGATTTGCATATGCAAAGATGCTATATAAGGATTTTTAAAAATTAACTACTAGAAGATCTCTCATGGCATTGCTCATGTTGAGTTGGGGGTGGGTAAACTATTTCTAACAATAGTGGTGCTACATCATTTCAGGTAAAACATGATCAGGGTCCTGATTCATGGCACTGATTGAGGCAACTTCTATTTTTATTACATGGCATTCTGAGATTTTTTACTTGTACTTTGAAGGTTGAATTTTGCAATTCCTTGTGAAACGTGGAAATGTTTGGCCTTGATTAATGTTAGATTTTCCCTTAGCTATATATTTGATGCTACAGCTCATGCATGTGAGGGTTAGCTATAATGTGGACTGGGTTGTGGGATTGCAGGATTATTTGGACAATGTTCCACAGAAAGGATCTAGATGCAAGTTAATTTAGAATGTGTTTTGAGTTAAAGCAACGTTGCTTTTCCACAAAGATCAAACGATAAGCAATTCAGTGGCTCATCCCTGTAAGAAAAGAACATCTTGCACCCATTGTGTTGGAAGGGTTTTGATCTCCCCACAACTGTGAACACTCAGCAAAAAGCAGAGCACAGACGCCAAAGAAGGCAGCCTGCTTTTTGGAAAAAGGGTTACACAGGCAGTCAGGCAGCAAAGGGCTGTGGAGGGAGAGTGTTTCTGCCCTGGGAAAGTAGGATAGAATGCAGAGAGGTTATTCTGTTTAAGTTAAATAAAACGACCGACCAAGTGGGATAGTGTTGGGTGCTCTTTATTTTGTAGCATTGTGAACGTACGTTGTACCGATTGGACTAAGTGACTGATTGCATTTGTTACCCTGTGCATTCCACTTGATTGTGGACTAAAGCAGTTTACAAACAAACCAAACTTTCCCTCATCTATAGATAACTTGGTCCGTCATTGGAGAGATTGACGAAGTTTACCTGCATAAGACAAGGAACACTGCTCCAGATCACAAGGGAGTTTAGTTGTTACACTACTGGGGCCCACTACCATACAAGCAGACAGAGGCCCTGCAGTGGAGTACTGAGTGAGTGCTGCGCTGTCGGAGATGTAATCTTTTGGATGAGACGTTAAAACCGAGGCCTTGTCTCCTCTCTCAGATGGATGTAAAAGATCCCATGGCACTATTGGAAGAAGAGCCAGGAGTTCTCTTTGGTGTCCTGGCCAATATTTATTCCTCAACCAACATCACGAAAAACAGATTTAAGAAACATAAGAAATAGGAACAGAAGTAGGCCATACAGCCCATTGAGCCTGCTCCGCCATTCAATAAGATCATGGCTAATCTGATCATGGACTCAGCTCCACTTCCCTGCCCGCTCCCCATAACCCCTTATCCCCTTATCGTTTAAGAAACTGTCTATTTCTATCTTAAATTTATTCAATGTCCCAGCTTCCACAGCACTGAGGCAGCGAATTCCACAGATTTACAACCCTCTGAGAGAAGAAATTTCTCCTTATCTCTGTTTTAAATGGGCGGCCACTTATTCTAAGATCATGCCCTCTAGTTCTAGTCTCCCCCATCAGTGGAAACATCCTCGCTGCATCCACCTTGTCAAGCCCCCTCAAATCTTATACGTTTTGCTAAGATCACCTCTCATTCTTCTGAATTCCAATGAGTAGAGGCCCAACCTACTCAACCTTTCCTCATAAGTCAACCCCCTCATCCCTGGGATCAACCTAGTGAACCTTCTCTGAACTGCCTCCAAAGCAAGTATATCCTTTCGTAAATATGGAAACCAAAACTGCACGCAATATTCCAAATGTGGCCTCACCAATACTTTATATAGCTGTAGTAAGATTTCCCTGCTTTTATACTCCATCCTCATTGCAATAAAGGCCAAGATACTATTGGCCTTCCTGATCACTTGCTGGTCATTATCTCATCAATGTTCATGAGACCTTCCTGTCTGCTAACGGCTGCTACTATTCCTCCATTACAACAGTAACTACACTACTGCACCATTGGCGGTAAGGCATTTTAGGACACCCTGAGGCTGTGAAAGGTGCTAAATACAAGCTCGTTCCTTCGTCCGAGTCAACTCCCACAAAGGTAAAGTGCTCAAACTACATACAGGAGCAATTGATGCCACTGAATCCAAGAAGGTTTCTTTTTAATTTATGAGATGTGGGCATTGCTGGCAAGGCCAGTATTTATTGCCCATCCCTAATTGCCCTCAAGAGGATGGAGGTGAGCCGCCTTATTCAACTAAGTGACTTGCGAGGCCATTTCTGAGGGCAGTTAAGAGTCAACCACTTTGCTGTGGGTCTGGAGTCACATATAGGCCATACTGGGTAAGGGCGGTAGATTTTGTTCCCCAAAGGACATTAGTGAACCCGATGGTGTTTTATGACAATCCAGTAATTTTATGGCCACCGTTACTGATGCGAGCTTTCTATTCCAGATTTTTAAACATTTAACTAACTGAATTTATATTCCCCAGCTGCCGTGGTGAAATTTGAACTCATGCCCCCAGATCATTAGTCCAGGCTTCTGGATTACTAGTCCAGTAACATAACCACTATGCTACCGCAGCCGAGAATCTATATGAAGCTCTGAGATATGGTCTCACTTTGAAGTTCAAACCTACAGCTTGCTAACATTGGGGTGGGAGGGGTGTGGGGTTTCAGTTACTCGGAAATCATGGGCGGCTATACAAGATATGGCAATCATGGAGGAGAGGGATATAATAGCACTGTGAGGGGACTTTCGAAGGATTGGTCATTACTGGTGCAAGGGTGGGTGAGCAGGAAGTGACAGCACTGGGGAAGGTCCTGGTGTATGGAGCTTGGATGGGGATCCCAGGGTGTGCCAAAACCGATGGGGCGGGGTGGGGTTGGCAGCATGGTTGTACTTGGAGAGAGCTCTAGGTCTGGCAGCAGTGGGCCAGATGGCAGCAATAAACAGGGTTGTCCTGGGGTATGGCAGCACTGTGTGGAGGGTGGGGTGGGGGTGGGCGGGGGGGAGGGGCTGGTGGTGGGGGCGGTGCCTGGATTTTAGATCATTGAAAGAGGGAAGGTACAAGGCTCTGTCAGGAGTCAAGGTAGTTTGCCTTAGGATCTGGTAGCAGTGAAGAGGAAGTCCTTCGTCTGAAATTAATGCAAAATCAGACAAGATGTAAAGGGGACGGCTAGTCCAATCCCATCAGTTTCCTGGCCTGTGGGTTCAATTAAAATGACTCCTTTCAGCTGCTGACTTATTCCTTATTATGGGCTCAACTTTGCCCAACCCCTTTTTTTGGCGCACTTACCTTAAGTGCGCCGACTTTGCGCGCTGGAAAGGGCGCCGAAGAAAGGGGCCCCATCCTGGCCGCTCTTCCGAGCCCCCGGAGTCCTGGCGTGGTGTACATTCTGAAGTGGGGGGAGGAGCAACAGGCCATCGCCGAAAGCACTGCCGGCACCTGCGCGCATGCTCCTGCCCTCCCAGCGTGTCCTGCGGGCTGTGAGCAGGACCCGATGCTCGCAGCCCCTATCCCCGGCCGACGGGACGCCCCGATCTCGCCACAGGCTATCCCCGGCCGAGTGGCCTCCCGCACCGGCCAGCCGGCCCGCTGAGTTCCCGGGCGAGGTAGGACTTTGGTTTTATTTTTTATTTATTGATTGTGCTTGAGACATTTGATTGGGGGGGGGGGGGGCATGGGGGGGAGAGAAAGAGTGTATTGGGGGGGGGGGTGAAGATGGAGAGTTTTGGGGGGGAAGAAAGAGTGTTTTGGGGGGGGAGAGAAAGAGTGATTTGGTGGGGAGGGGGAGAAAGAGTGTTTTGTATACCAGCATTTCTCTCTCTCTCTCTGGCTACCCCGCCGCGGCCAGCAGCTCGCATTTCTCCGGTAAGATTTATTTCATTTTTACTAGTATTTTAATTGTTTGAGCTTTTCCTTGCAATATTTGTGCTTGGTCCAGTTCCCTTCCCTCCCCTATCCCTGCCCTAATGTCTGCCGAATGTGCGCTGCTTTTTCTTCACTGCCCGCAAGGCTTTTCAGAGCTGGCCACATACGCTGACCTAAGTCGATTTGGAGTAAGTTTTTGCTGGGTAAAGTGGCATAAATGGCCAAAACTGGCGTAAGTGTCTGGGAAGGCCCCCTTTTGAAAAAAAAACTGACCTAAAAAAAAAATTGCACCTAACTGACTTACTCTGGAGCAAATTTTGGGGGGAAAATGGCATTTTTTTACATACGCCAGAAAAAAAAACTTACTCTAAAAAAATTGATGCAAGTCATGGCCAATGTTGGGCCCACAGTAACTAACCGAGCTATAATGAATTTGAATGGTTACAATTGGATGACACAGGTTATGTAATTAGATTTGCAAAGACAAGACTAAATATAAAGAAACAGAAGTGGCAGTGAGCCTACTCTGACTAACCCAAACATTTTCAAAATTAAATTGTTTGCCTTTAAAAAAAAGTCCTCTCAGATATTAAGCTTTCTTGGATAAATGGGAAAATGCCATAATTACAGGATTATATCTGTACTTTGTTCCTTCAATGATTGCCACAGCATTGCTCTCACTTATCTGCCCACGTCGGTCTCAGCTTAACCTGCTTCCTGAAGTAAAAATTATAGTTTTAGTTTAAAAGTTTAGTTGAAAATCTACTCATATTCCTTGCACATGTTGCATTCAAATAATTTTCAAAAATATACAAACTGAAATATTATTATACAGCAAGACGCAATTAGACTTTTTTACTGGGAAAAAAAATATTTATCCTTGGTCTGGCGAAATTCTGCTGAGGCATCGAGCAAATTGTATACATCGGGTTTGTTCAGAATCTGCCTTAAACTAACGTTACAGCTGTGGGCAAAAGTAGCAACTTTAAGCCCAGCTAAGCTTTGCAAGTAAACATTTTACTCACTTTATAGTTAAGTTTAATCATGTTATTCCAAAATTCGTAATTATTTATTGTCCTGTATGTAACAAATCTTATTTTGGACATTAGCAATGTTAGTTCGTCATAAAAATGATAATTTCAAATTTCTGTCTTTTAGTGGTAGGTTATCCTAACTGGATTGGTTATTTCAATAAATTCTTAGTAAGGCTGTCAACCGGTTTAGAAAAATATAATCGCAATTAATATCGCAATTAAAATTTTAATCTTAGTTAATCAAGGATTTAATTTAATATTTAATTGATATTGTTGTCGCCGGCATTGCTATGTATTTACTCAGCTTTATTTCTCAGGCTTTTCCATTCCCATCCTCGCCCTGCTCCCTCCTCTCCCCGAATCCCATTCCCACCCCCGCCTTGCTCCCTCCTCTCCCCGTATCCCATTCCCACCCTCGTCTTGCTCCCTCCTCTCCCCGTATCCTATTCCCACCCTGCTCCCTCCACTCCCCGTATCCCATTCCCACCCTGCTCCCTCCTCTCCCCGTATCCCATTCCCACCCTGCTCCCTCCTCTCCCTGTATCCCACCCTCACCCTGCTCCCTCCTCTCCCCATATCACATTCCCACCCTCGCCCTGCTCCCTCCTCTCCCCGTATCCCATTCCCACCCTCGCCCTGCTCTCTCCTCACCCTGTATCCAATTCCCACCCTTGCCCTGCTCCCTCCTCTCCCCGTATCCTATTCCCACCCTGCTCCCTCCTCTCCCCGTATTCCATTCCCACCCTGCTCCCTCCTCTCCCCGTATCCCATTCCCACCCTGCTCCCTCCTCTCCCTGTATCCCACCCTCACCCTGCTCCCTCCTCTCCCCGTATCCCATTCCCACCCTGCTCCCTCCTCTCCCCGTATCCCATTCCCACCCGGCTCCCTTCTCTCAGGCATTCTCTCCCCATATACGTTCCCACCTTTCTCCCTCCTCTGTTAAACATAAACCGCTTATGAGAAAGCAATTTAAAAAAAATTTTTTAATCCAATTTCGTTCCAGATCAACTCTAACGCCAAAGATCACTTTGCGCCAATGTGTTTGATCTTAGGCCAAAAGGCCGAGAGGCGAAGTTGCACCGTTCCTGGAAATATTGCAATACCAGGTTGGTGCATGGAGTGGACGGGGCATGCCCCTGATACAGCTCCCTGTCCAAAAATCAATTCAATATCATGTCCCCATAGGGGATATTAAACTGATAAGAACAGATACTACACTTGATCTTAGCCAAAAGGCCGAGAAGCGATTATGAGAAAGCAATGATGTACTTGATGGTGCCATTCCTGATGGATGCTTGGAAGAACCACAGAGAGAGTAAAGGAAACCAACCGCAGACAAATTTAAACTAATGGCGGTTGTACAATAAAAATAATGAAACAGATTTGTGGCAGTACAAGTGATTTTGTAAACAGGCTGGTAAAGTCAACAGACACATTGCTGGAATCATGGGGCTGGGCACATGGTTTTCATAATATTTTATGATATTTTTGGCAGCTGTTTTTAATCTAAATTGCATCCTATTAGAAAACAATGCCAATGATCTACTCAAAATTACTTTCAGGCATTTGTAAAGGATTTTGACTCAGTATAGTTTAATGTACTGAAAAAATCAACAATGAAACTAACTTTGGTGTTTTTACAGGATGTAGTCAAAAAGGGAATTGGCAGAATTAACCTTGGCATGAAAAAATCTCATTGGGGGTCCTAGAGCTGAAAAATATTTAGTTCTCCGAGTTCTTTGAAAGGTTGGCGTGCGCTGTCTGCAGTTGGTTCCGATGGATATTCTGGAATTTTGCTCAATTACCTTTGGAGGCCACAGAGGACTTTCCCACAGGAGATTAATTATGCATGGTTGAGCCAATGATAAGGCAGATAGTACACGGTCAGTGGGAGGAATGGTTTGGTTGGATCGAAGCTGTGATTATTCTGTAGCTCCTTTCACATTGGTAATTAGAGCATTATTTCACTGCCAGCAGTACCTTGTTTTTATTAGAAACAGAGGAAGGAACATAGCAACAGGAGTAGGCCATTCAGCCCCTTGAGCCCGTTCCGCCATTCCATTAGACCATATCTGTATCTTAACTCCATTTACTTGGCTTGGTTCCATATCCTTTAATACCCTTATCCAACAAAATCTATCTAGCTCAGTTTTAATATTTTCTATTGGCCTAGCCTCAACAGCATTTGAGGTTACGGAAATAAGGAGGGATGAGACAATGAAGGGATTTATCACAAGGATGAGAATTTTAGATTTGAGCCACTGGGCAACCAGGAGCCAATGTCGGTCAGTGAGCACAGGTATAATAGGTCAACAGGACTTAGTGCGGTATAGGATAGAGGCAGCAGGGTTTTGGATAAGCTGAAGTCTGTGAATGGGTAATATGGGAGGCCAGCCAAGAGAGAATCGGAACAGATGGGTCTGGAGATGAAAAGGTATGGATAAGGGTTTTGGCAGTAAATACACTGAGGCAAGGGTTGAGGCCAGCAATGTTACCAAAGTGGAAGGTGGTCTTTGTAATGGAGGGGATATGGGAGCGACACCGAGGGCGAGAACAGTCTGGTTCAACTTGAGACAGTGGCCGGGGAGGGTAACAAAATCAGTAGGGGTGACCATAGGAACCATCTTTTTGTCACCATCTTAACATCTTCTACTAAAGCAAAATGCTGCGGATGCTGGATTCTGAAATGAAAACAGAGAATGCTGGAAATCTCAACGGGTCAGGCCGTATCTGTGGAGAGAGAAACAGAGTTAATGTTTCAGTTGATGACCCTTCGTTAGAACTGCCGTTCGAAAAGAGCACTGAAAGGTAGGGGAAGAAAGAACAAAAGGGAAGGTCTGTGATAGGGTGGAAGGTAGGAGAGATTAGAGAGACAAAAGGGATGATGGGCCAAATTGAAATGGTAATGATAGAGGTTAGAAAAAGGTTAATCTGGATAGGGTGTGAATGGCGGAGTAATGGCCAGCTGCCATTAAGAGACAAATTAATATCTTCTATTTTGGCTTGGCATTGGTTTGTGTCTGATTACACTTCTGAGCGCGCCTTGGACCATTTTTCTATGCTAAAGGTGCTATATAAATGCAAGTTGTTCATGTTGAAGGGCACTTGCCTTCAGATAGCTTTGAATAGCAAATTTGCAAATTTGCTATTTGATATCAGGACACAATCTCTCCAATTCGACAGGTTCAGTCCTCACATAGAGCCCGAATTGTAGACATCAGCTCAGCTCTCAACAATGTAAACAGAGCTGTTCTAATGTTATCAGTCAGATGTTTAATGTAAACAGGGTTAAACTATAAACTAGCAATATGTGGAAGCAATGGCACTCTCAGACAATCACTTAAGTGGCTTTTTAAAAAGGCAGAGTAACTAGTATAGAAACTGCTATCACCTTTAAAATAGTTCTGGCTGTGCACAGGATTTTCCTTAATCTCATTAATATCTGTACTCTCGAGAGCAGAAAATCACATAATCGCTGCACACTTCATTAATCTGCTACATTTTGCAATGAAATACCTTCTTCCTTTACTGGCATGTAACTACGCAAATGCCAGAATAGGAATTTAGGAAAGTAATCGTCATCATAGGCAGTCCCTCGAAATTGAGGAAGACTTGCTTCCACTCTAAAAGTGAGTTCTTAGGTGACTCAACAGTCCAATACGGGAATTACAGTCTCTGTCACAGGTGGGACAGACATTGAAGGAAAGGGTGGGTGGGACTGGTTTGTCGCGCGCTCCTTCCGCTGCCTGCGCTTGGTTTCTGCAAATAGGTAAATAGGTATAGGAGGCTGGAAACAAGTGCAAGAGCGCAGCCAGCCTGTGCTTGGACTCAGAAGAAAGTTGGGTCTTTAACATTCACTCACTCCACCACCAGCACACCGTGGCCGCAGTGTGTACCATCTAAGATGCATTGCAGCAACTTGCCAAGGCTTCTTCGACAGCAGCTCCCAAAACCCACGATCGTTACCATCTAGAAGGATAAGCATGGGAACACCACCACCTCCAAGTCACACACTATCCTGACTTGGAAATATATCACCGTTCCTTCATCGTTGCTGAGTCAAAATCCTGGAACTCCCTCCCTAACAGCACTGTGGGAGCACCTTCACCACACAGTCTGTAGTGGTTCAAGGCGGCAGCTCACCACACCTTCTAAAGGGCAATTAGGGATGGCCAATAAATGTTGACCCATCCACCTCCACGGAGGTGTGTGGGGGACCTGACCCATCCACCTCCATGGCACGAACCTGGTATTGCAGTACTTCCAGGAACGGTGCAGTGGCTCTAGGCCTTTTGGCTAAGAGCATTGGCGCAGAGTGATCCTTGGCGTGTGCAAGGTGACCTCTGGCGTTTGTGATTTGACAAAGAATTGGAACGATTGGCTACGAATTTAAAAAAAAAAAATAAATAAATAAATGTTGACCAAAAACGTTTCTGGTTTAAGTCTGCTAGTGGCTGGAAAGCTTACTAGCAAATGTTTCACAAATATTACCAATAATCTTGCCAGTGTTTAGTTTAAGCACTGCACAGTCACTGTGGTGTGTAGCTCAAATGTCTAAACAAACATGTGATAGTTATGTAAATATTTCATCTGAAATATACGGACTTGTAAAGTGTTCACATTATCCTTCAGAGGCCGAAATTACAAAGTGTCAACCCCGAAGTAGGACACCAATAGATGTTCCAAATATAGGAACAGGAGTAGGCCATTCAGCCCCTCGAGCCTGTTCCGCCATTCAATGAAATCATCACTGATCTGTATCTTAACTCCATCCACCCGTCTTGGCTCTATATCCATTTATACCGCTGTCTCGCAAAAATCTATCGATCAATTTCAAATGATTAACTGAGTTAGCATCTACTGCTTTTTGTGGGAGTTGCATACTTCTACCACCCTTCGGTTTCTTAACGTCTCTCCTGAATGGCCTGGCTCCGATTTTAAGGTTATGTTCCCTTGTCCTAGACTCCCGCACCAGCAGAAAAACTTTCTCTCTGTCTACCCTATCAATTCCTTTCAAAATCCTTAAAACCTCAATCAACCCACCCCTTAACCTTCTGTATGCTAAGGAATACAAGCCTGGTTTATGTAATCACTGCTCATAATCTAACCCTTGGAGCCCTGGTAATATTCTGGTGAATCTGCACCGTACTCCTTCCAAGGCCAATCTATCCTTTCTAAAGTGCAATGCCCAGAACTGTACACAGTACTCCGATGTGTTCTAACCAGGGCTTTGCGTGGCCACAGCAAAATTTCCTCCCCTTTTTGATCTAAACCTCTAATTATAAAGGCTAATGCTCCATTAGCTTTTCTGATTATTTTTCGTATCTGACCACTACATTTTAGTGATCTGTGTCCCTGGACCCCTAACTCTCTTCTAGACCTACACTGTTCCTAGCTTTTCATAGAAACATAGAAAATAGGTGCAGGAGTAGGCCATTCGGCCCCTCGAGCCTGCACCGCCATTCAATGAGTTCATGGCTGAACATGCAACATTTCACCAAACATGGTGATATCATCTGGCAAAAGTGATTGTAGTTGCCTCCGTTGTATCAGCTCAGAGCTGCTTTCATTCTGTTCTTTTAATGGATATCCTTGGACTCAGCTGCCCCCCAGTCAGCTGCTGTGCTACAGAAAATGGATTTGACTGCATAAATGCAAGAATTGGAATCCGAATGAAAATATAAAAGCAGCGCATAAAATGGTTCGATGCTGACTAAAGGCCAGTCAGAGCAATACAGTCAACTCAGCTACTGACCAATCTTTAGCCCACTCTCTTGTCTGATGGCACAAGTCAAAGCTGCAGTTACACCACCACTTTTGCCCCAGTGTGAAGTGGTTTCATGTGAGTATCATTGCACAGTCACAATATAAACTTTTTTTTAAATTTCAAAATATACTTTATTCATATAAAAATTTGTACAGTACATTCAAAAGCAGTTCAGTACATTTAGCTGCGGTCAGCAATCCCATACACTACATTTGGGTGCTGACGGCAGTTCCGTTCGACAGTCACAATATAAACTCTCAGCAATAGCCAGCAACCTGATTGCTGAGCACAGTAAAGCGAGGCTCGTTACATTGCCTCCAGCAGGTAGTCCGTCATACACTGCTTTGCAATAGTACATACCCGGACTGATCCAAAGCCATATTTTAGAAGTGCCCAGGCAATCCATTGAAACGTCTGGGCACTTTTACATTTACTTTGGAACTTTGTTTTAACGTTAGGAGATTGCCAAGCAGCTGCCTGCTCTCTCATGCATTAAAAATGAGCCACCCAGGGAGGGGAGCTCTGCGCATATACTTAAGCTCACACGCACGGAGTTCTGTTGTGGCTATGAGGTGTTGTCTGCAGCAAAGCTTCGATGTGCTGGTTGAGCACTGCAGTACACAGATACTGTCTTGAAACCAATAGCAGTAGCTTACTTACAATCTTTAAAAAAAAGGTCGATGGGAAAGGGTGTATCTAGAAGAAGCAAATCAGAATAAAATAAAAACATCAAAAGAAAAGGCCGTAGCCAGAAAGTTCAGTTATGTATGTGGCTATCTTTCCTTTCTCTTAAATGTGTGCTCGTTGACATGCATTACTGAGGAAACCAGAGTGTATCAGGTTGAAGTGTTTAATAAAAATACTTTCTCCTGATTGGACTAAATCTCCCTCTTAGTGCCAAGGTCTTGCCCGGGTCAAGGGCTTGCAGACAAATTTAGTCTGCACAGTTTCCTTTGTCAGTGAACCACAGAAGTTGGAAATATATCCAGGGAGCCAGTCCAACTACTGTTAACCACTTTCTCAGCTGTTATGAGATCAAGAACATAGAGAGGAAAAAAATGAACAGCAGATTTGTCAAATTACGTTGTGTCTTCAACATATTTGATAATCCAATAGAAATAAAAATCCACTATTGATTCGCTATAATTCTTTAAAAGCTGTGCAGTGTCTGCTTTCTTTTAGGTCATCATTCACTTCATTTAAGCTGAGCATGTAGTGCTGTGAATGAAAGCCTACTGCTCCCCGAAGGATAGGAAGGCTCATATTAAAATGCAGATGGAGGAAACTTCAGTTGATAATGTGTGCAAAGCAAAACATTGATGAATTGCTGTAAATGGCTTATGATGTGATTTTGGCACAAACTGCGTAACCTCGCCAATGATTACATCTCCATCCCCAGCCAGCGTCCAGATTGAACCAGACAGTTCACAACCTCAGCGTCTTATTCAACCCCTTGCTGAGCTTACACGCCCTATCCTCTCCATCAAAAGACCATTGCTCCCACCTCTAACATCCCCCACCTCTGCCCCTCCCTCAGCCCATCTACTACTCAAATTCTCACTCATACCTTTTGTCATCTCTGGACTCGACTATTCAGTACTCTCTTGGCTGGCTTCCGACCTCCAGAAACATCAGTTCATCCAAAACCCTGTTGCCTGTATCCCATCCCACACCAAGTCCCACTCATTCATCACCCCTTCCCTGCTGACCTACATTGGGCCCTGGTCTCCCAATAGCTAAAATTAAAAATGGTCATCCTCATGTTTAAATCTCTTCATGACCTCACCATCTCTAACCTCCTCCAGCCCTACAACCTAGTAAGAACTCTGGTCCTAAAAGAAATGGCTACAAATGGATTGTTGGCCTTTATTGCAAGGGGGATAGAGTATAAAAGCAGAGAAGTCCTGCTACAACTGTACAGGGTATGTACAGGGTATTGGTGCGGCCACACCTTGAGTACTGCATGCAGTTTTGGTCTCCGTATTTAAGAAAGGATATACTTGCATTGGAGGCTGTTCAGAGAAGGTTCACTAGGTTGATTCCGGAGATGAGGGAGTTGACTTATGAAGATAGGTTGAGTAGTTTGGGGACTATACTCATTGGTGTTCAGATGAATGAGAGGTGATCTTATAGAAACATATAAGATAATGAGAGGGCTGGACAAGGTGGATGCAGAGAGGATATTTCCACTCATAGGGGAAACTAAAACTAGGGGCACAGTCTCAGAATAAGGGGCTGCCCATTTTAAACTGAGATGATGAGAAATTTCTTTTCTCAGAGGATTATAAATCTATGGAATTCTCTGCCCCAGAGAACTGTGGAGGCTGGGTCATTGAATATATTTAAGGCAGAGATTGACAGATTTTTGAGCGATAAGGGAATAAAGGGTTATGGGGAGTGGGCAGGGAAGTGGAACTGAGTCCATGATCAGATCAGCCATGATCTTGTTAAATGGCAAAGCAGGCTCGAGGGGTCAAATGGCCTACCCCCGCTCCTATTTCTTATGGTCTTGTGTTCTGTGTTCCTTCAATGTTAGCCATTTTTGTGCCTCTCCCCATCCCTTCACTCCATCATTAGTGGCCATGCCATCAGCCGTCTTGACCTTATCCTCTGGAATTCCCTCCCTAAATCGCTCCACCTCGTCCTCCTTTAAGACCTTCCTTAAAACCCACCGCTTTGACCAAGCTTTTGGTTTCCTCACCTAATTTCCCCTTCTTTGGCTGGGCATCCATTTTTGTTTGATTGCGCTTCTGTGAAATTTTTTCTAAGTTTAAGGTGCTATATAAATGCAAGCAGTTTGTGTGAAATCTCACATCCAGAATACATGAAAAATTCTATAACATGTAAGCACGGATATTAGGCATGTGGAGGACTGATTGTCCAGTAATTTGGAGGTTTAGAAACTGATGATAGACATTTGCAGGGGTTCCACAGCTGATATTTGAGCTGGTTGATCAACAGGTGATCATTTCTGACAGTTGCGAGTTAACTTGCTGATTGAACTTTCCCCTATAGAGATATTACACCTTCAACAGACTCAGCTGTTCTAAAGTCAAATACAACAGGATCCAGTTATGCTATAATTGATGCAATTGTAAGGAAGTCACCTGATTTTCTCCAGAAGAAATGTTTCCAAGATTTAAATGTTAGAACAAAGCTGCCCAAATATTTTGGATGTTCTTCCAGTTAACTCTGTTAATGAGGACAGAATTCCTTTGACAGCTATAAAGAAACAATGGCTATTGACCCTATGCCATGCATTGGAAGGCTCCCTTCCTCCAGCTTACTGCACTAACCACCGTTTCCTGCCCGGGAGGTGAAAGGAGTCAAGTTGTTCCCCACTCTTTGCCAGTTCCATAATGCTGGCCACATTGAGAGACATAAGAATAGCCTGGGATAATTCACTCTCCATTCTCCCCTCCTCCCATACCTCCAAAGTTGTCACATTAATGACATGCACTGAAATAATATCAAAGGAGCTCAAATATAAGACAAGTTCAATAAGAGTCAGAACACTAAAACTGGCTGAACACAAAAATAGTACAGGCCTCCGCCATAGAGGGTTGTAAAAGTGAACGTTTTAAGAATCAATATGTAAACTTAAATAACCAAGGAGGAAAAGCCCTTATTATCAAAAGCACTGATTTGCAGTTCTCGTATAAAAATGGTTGGAGTCATAGAATACAATCCCCAAGTCACCTTGAAGTAAATTTTCCTCTTCCCGACAGCTGATCCCACAACCTACTGTGGTCATGGTGGGTGGTCTCGGACCACCTGACTTTCCACTGCTTCCCAACAACTTCCCGGCTGGAACAGATGGGAAGTTACCCGCCAGGATTTAAATGAGGCTCGAGAGTTAAAATGTCCTGGCCTCAGCTCTGGAGCAGCAGGCTACCTCAGGGCTCTGTGGGACCAGGCTGAATTGGGTCAAGTGGAGTAGGCAAAAGACTACCTCAGGGACTGTATAAGGCCATAGACTGGGCTGAGCAGGCTTCACTTGGATCAGGCAGGCAATATGCTAGTTTGGGTCTCCTTGGAGTCCTGGGCCAGGTTCAGGCTTAGCCAGGTCAGGGAGCAGCAGAGAAAAAGCCAGCCTTGGACGCTCTCTGGGCTGTATACTGGGTCAAGAGGAAGGAAAAAGCCTTCTTGGAGCTCAGGTTAGGGCAGCATGGGAGGCAGCCCAATATTAATATTCCTCAGGCAGGTGAGGCTGTGGAAAACACTACTGCAGGATCACTTACCTTGCTGACGAAATTGAGAGGATTCATTGGGATGCAAGTATGATACAAGTGCGCTTATCAGTGACACAGAATAAATATGATGGAATTATTTTAATAGGAAGTACTTGCATTTATGGGATGTAAAAAAAAATTGCATTTATATCGTGTCTTTCACATCTTCAGGATATCCTAAAGCACGTTACAGCCAATGAAGTACTTTTGAAGTGTAGTCAAACGCAGCAGCCAAATTGCGCATAGCAATGCCCCACAAGCAGCAACAAGGGGTCCAAATTTGTCTAGGAGTTGCTCCGCTTTTTTGGAGCAACTTGATTTTTCTAGAGTATCTTAAAAATCCCCATTTTGCACATTTAATTTGTGCCAGTGTAAGTGAGTTAGTTAGGATATTTTATATAGTTTAGTTTTATTTCTTCAAAAGGAGGCCTTATCAGCCACCTACGCCTGTTTTGGCCATTTAAGCCAGTTTGCACAGCTAATAGTTGCTCCAAAGTAACTTAGGCCAGCGTATGTGGCCACTTGTGGCCGCACAGAAAACCCTTGCGGAGAATTAAGAAATCAGCGTAGGTAGCCAAAGATAGGGAGAGGGAAGGGAAGCACAGAGGCCTTGCAAAACACTAAACATCTTCACAACAACATCAAAGAAGCATAAAAACCATCAATAATAAATAAT
This sequence comes from Pristiophorus japonicus, assembly GCF_044704955.1. Lineage (NCBI taxonomy): Eukaryota > Metazoa > Chordata > Chondrichthyes > Pristiophoridae > Pristiophorus > Pristiophorus japonicus. The sequence continues at coordinate 210,509,167 of NC_091984.1, read as the reverse complement.
AAATAAATTAAATTAAACTTAAGTCCTACCTTCCTAACTCGGCCCTCTGAGAGACTGGACTTCTCTCCAAGGGACTGGACTTCTCTCGGGAAGACTTAATCTGTGTTGGGTCATAACGATTTGACATGTGCCCACACAAAATGCAATGTTCTCTCCACACAGTTGCCTGTTGGCCCATGTTTTATCCGGAGGTGCTGTTGAAGATTATCAGATTGTCCCGTCGGCCAGGGATAGGGGCGGCGAACATCGGGTCATCCCTTCGGCCAGGGATAGTGATGGTGAACATCGGGTCGTCCCTTCGGCCTAGGATAGGGGCGGCGAGCATCGGGTCCGGCTCACAGCCTGCAGAACGCGCTGGGAGGGCGAGAAACTACTGCGCATGTGCGCAGACTCCACTGCACATGCGCACAGCTGCCGGCACTGTTTTCGGCGCAGGGCTGTAGCTCCGCCCCCCACTCCACGAGAAACGGCGTGTCAAGACTCAGGACACACAGCAGAGCGGCCAGAATCGTTAGTAAGTTTTTTGGCGCCGTTTTCAACGCACAAATTCGGCGGATCTCGGGAGAGTGCGCCGGAAAAAGGGGTTGGGGAAATTTGGGCACAAGATAACTGAGCAATTAATGCAGACAGATTATTCTTTTATGCTAGCAAACTGAGGAGAGAAATTATGATGTTTCATTCTCAAGTTGCTGCTCCATTATCAGACCTATCACAGCATTATAAGCAAAACCTTGTGACAGGTCAGGCAGTAAGGCAGTAAAATCACCAACATATTACACATATCGGATTACACCCATGATTAATTTTTTAAATCATGATATTTGAGCTGGCACATTATAAGACGTATTTGCAGTTTTTTTAGTATTCCCCACATCACCAGGAACAGCATTTTCTGAGTTCCAGTGTGTTGTCTTTTTATAATTATTAAGAAAACAGTAACAACGATGTTTGCTAGGCGCACATGTAGTAATACAGTTCAGAAAACAGTTTCCTAAAACCGTTGTTTAATTAGAAGGATTTGTACTTAAAAGCATGATGCTTGCCTAGAAAAGAAGACAAAGGTTGTTCCTTCTCCTCAGTTTTGGCCCTCAGAAACTGTTATGGTCTTAAGTCGGAGGTCAGGCCTACTGCAAAGAATAATGATTCAACCTTGTGTCAAAACCTGACTTGAGCAGGGTTCATAAGAGGGCTGGAGAACAAGGAAAAGGATGCTATGCACAGCAGGAATATCCTGGCTGCTCAGTCAACAAGGTTCGACCCTGACAAAAGCAATTGACTGTCAAAACGAAGGGCAGCATATGAATGGGGAAACAGATTTCGATTGGCGGGCGGTGAACTCAGCAGTGGAGGTATTCTTGTAAAAGATTGGACCCGGGAAAACTAGCATCAAGAAGGAAAGGTACTTTTGGCAAAAATAAGAAAAGATGATTGTCTGTTTAAATAATTACCAATATCCAAAAAGTGTAATATTGTTTGAAGCCCCATTGTTGAAATCTCTGGTTGTACCTAATCTACAGTCCATTTTCCACTTCAAACACGGTTTGCAGAATAAACTTTGCCTGGGGAGCAACATATCTATCAAACAAAAAGTTTTGTGCATGTTATTTTACCTGCTAACATAGTACACCAGCAGATAAGGTCTAATGTACACTACTTGGAATCTGCAGTTAATGACATATATCTCTCGGGTTGAAAAAATGTTACAGCTTTTCGCCTACACGGTGTGTGACTTGACCTTCTCTTTATTTACAATGGAACAGCAATCGATCATCTGCAACTATGAATCAGCAGGGAGGATGGGAACTAACAACTGCTGCAAGAGGAGCTGTATGCCATCGAAACAGGAAACCTTTCCTCTCCTGCTGCCTCACGCTCTCAACTCTTAGGTCAACAATAAATTCTTATAACCGTCTACCTCAACACAAGTTCAAACCATGTAAAATATTGGCTTGAAATTTGGATAAACAAGGCAAAATTCTGAACTTAACCACCCAACTTATAAAAGTCAATTCTGAGTGAGATAAACCACACAAAAGAATGAATTACTATTTAATGATACAAAATATGAAATATGCGCTCAGTATAAAATAACCCCGAATTTAATTTTTCTGCAAGTATTCAAAGAAGCAAGGATCCCGCACATAAATTCTGCGGTTATCCTACGGGAGACAATCTTGCACTCCATCTGCCATTAATCACGGAATCATGGAAAATACATATCATCGTTACTGGAACTGGACTTCAGGGTTTTATGATACTAAACAGCGCGGCACCTTTGTGAAGTTGAGCCATGTGGTTTACATTTATAATTTTATTGCTCACCTGTCTTGCTTATTTACAGTAATGTCATGAATGACATTATAGGGCAAAAATAAAACTGAGGGCAACATTTCTACAAGTGCCCGACTCTTACAGGTCTATATTTTCCAATTGTTCATTGCTCTGTTCATGAAACTGGTCAGCTCAGGAAGGGGTTAGTTAAGTGATCAAAGATGAATTCTTTTCACTAGTACCGTATTACCAGGTATCTTTTGGCCTGTTGGCACCTCAATTACCTTTATTAAATAGCTCATTTCATTATCAGATTATGGATCGGTTTGTAATTTTACCAAAATATCTCCACCTAAAAGTTAGAATTTATTCTACTGAAGGTTTTCTAGTTCTTTATGTATCTACATAGGATGCATACAATTAAATGTCAAAATTGTTTACCAAACAATATAAGCTTGGAAGTCCATGTGTTAGGCAGTATTCACCATAGCCATGACTAGAAAAAGACAAGACTTTGCGGAAAAAAAATGGTGCTGTAGTAATGAAGTCTACTTCGCTCTGCCCTCATCACTCATAGATTGAAAACCAGGGTTGGGCAGGAATTCCACCTACCCAATACCCGAGTACAGTCTAGTGTGGTACTGAGGGAGTGCTGCATTGCCTGATAAGCTATCCTTTGGGTGAGGCATTAAACCAATCTGCTTGTTCCAGTGGTTGAGATGACAATAAAAATAATCCCTGGTGCACTTATCCAAGAAGAATTTTACTGGTGTCGTATTCAACATTGCCTCTCAACTGACACCACCCAAAAAAAACATTAACTGGTTGTTTATCGAATTTGCGGTCAGAAAGATTTTGATATGCACAAATTGGCTGTTGCAGAACAGTGACTGCATTGAAAAAGTAACTGGATATGAAGCACTACGGGAGATCCTGAGACACACGATAATGCATCGTATAAATTGATTTTTTTTTTCTTATTTAAATACTTTATGCTACCCATGTGGTAGACGTTGCTGCAAGTTGTTGGATGAACATGTGCTACCAGCCATAAATTGCAGGCCACGATTTCTTGCAATTGTTGCAGCAGTAAATCCACATCAGCTACTTGGCTCCACTGACTTTTTTGCAATCAGCAATGTACTAGTAATCAGAGCATGCACCCATATTGTATTTCACATTCATTGAAGTAGATATAGTTACCAATGGCACATCATATGGAAGGTGTTAGTTAAAAGAGTTTAAAAGCAAAGGCTGCAATGATGTGTTTAAAATGAGAAGAATGAAGCTGTCAATTTCCACAATTTTTGCAAACCTGGGATGGAAAGGATGCAGGTTTTTTTTAACTGGCTTACAAGGAATTAAGACCTTTTATCATATTGGTGAACAATTTGATGTGCTGGAAGCCCTCAGTTAGATTTAAATGGCACACTGCTGATGAGATTTATGTAACCGAACTGCAAGAGCAATAAAACAGCAGGAATTATGAGAAATATCAGCATACATTTCCAATATACTGTATTGCTATGAAAACAGGATATCGAGTGATTCAGTCAGTGTGTGAAAATCTCATGGTATCATTTTCAGCACCATATAAATGGGCCAAAACATGATCATGTTTCATCATGAGGATTACACTGTCAGTTTTATTGCCGTAGATAAATGTGCGGTAAGTAACAGAAAGCTGTTACAGTACTTGTGTTACACGATATAAAACCGAGATACAGGTAAGCTACTTCACCGCAAAATTAAAACATCAAAATTTCAGCATATAAAAAATAAACTTTGGCGGAATTCGAGTTGTTTATACTTGTACAGGCCAAAGACATTTGGTATCTGGTTAACTGGCCCACATGACGATGCTTCATACCCTGTATTAGCAAGTATAATTAGTGTTTTTGAGCAAGAACCTATATAACTGTTGGGGCATAATAGCTAAGTCTAAACCTATTCTACCAGATTTCTACATGCACATGCACACTGCAAACAGCAGACAACACACAAACACAACACAACACACATACAACAGACAAAATACACACAACGCAACCTGCCCTTTCACCTCCTCCCTTCTCACTGTCCAGGGTCTCAGCACTCCTTCCACGTGAAACAGCGATTTACTTATACTTCTTTCAATTTAGTACACTGTATTTGCTGCTCTCGATGCGGCCTCCTCTACACTGGGGAAACCAAATGCAGATTGGGTGACCACTTTGTGGAACACCTCCATTCAGTCCGCAAATGTGACCCTAAGCTTCCAGCCACTTGTCATTTTAATTTTCTGCCCCACTCCCACTCTGACCTCGGCCTCCTACATCAATGAAGTTCAATGTAAACTTGAGGAACAGCATCTCATCTTTTGATCAGGCCCTTTACAGCCTTCTGGACTCAACACTGAGTTCAACAATTTCAGACCATAACTTCTGCCCTCATTTCAGACGGCAGCTGTTGATGATTCTGCTATTCCCATTTACACCTCCTTTAAACCCATCTTCTGTTTCTTTACATAAGTACAGAAGATATAGGAGCAGGAGTAGGCCATTCGGCCCCTCGAGCCTGCTCCGCCATTCAATGAGATCATGCTGGAGTGGAACTAAACTACAGAACAAGTGGGAACCTGTTCAACCTTCGCCGTCTCCAGGCCGGGTCCAGGACTACCCTAACCTCTGTCGTCGAGCTATAGTACGCGGACGACGCCTGCGTCTGCACACACACAGAGGCTGAACTCCAGAACATAGTCGACATTTACTGAGGCGTACGAAAGCATGGGCCTTACGCTAAACAGCCGTAAGAGAAAGGTCCTTCCCCAGCCTGTCCTCACCGCAAAGTACTGCCCCCCAGTCATCAAGATCCACGGTGCGGCCCTGGACACCGTGGACCACTTCCCATACCTCGGGAGTCTCCGATCAACAAGAGCAGGCATTGACGACGAGATCCAACACCGCCTCCAGTGTGCCACTGCAGCCTTCGGCCGCCTGAGGAAAAGAGTGTTTGAAGACCAGGCCCTCAAAACTGTCACCAAGCTCATGGTCTACAGGACTGTAGTAATACCCGCCCTCCTGTATGGCTCAGAGACATGGACCATGTACAGCAGACACCTCAAGTCACTGGAGAAATATTACCAACGATGTCTCCACAAGACCCTACAACTCCCCTGGGAGGACAGATGCATCAACATCAGCGTCCTCGTCCAGGCCAACATCCCCAGCTGATCACACTCGATCAGCTCCGCTGGGCAGGCCACATAGTTTGCATGTTAGACATGAGACTCGCAAAGCAAGTGCTCTACTCGGAGCTCCTACACGGCAAATGAGACATTACAAGGGCACCCTCAAAGCCTCCCTGATAACGTGCGACATCCCCACTGACAGCTGGGAGTCCATGGCCCAAGATCGCCCTGAGTGGAGGAAGTGCATCCGAGAGGGCGCTGAGCACCTCGAGTCTCAATGCTGATTGCATGCAGAAACCAGGCAGGCAGGCAGCGGAAAGAGCGTGCGGCAAACCAGTCCCACCCACCCCTTCCCTCAACGACAATCTGTCCCACCTGTGACAGGGTCTGTGGCTCTCGTATTGGACTGTACAGCCACCAAAGAACTCACTTCAGGAGTGGAAGCAAGTCTTCCTCAATTCCGAGGGACTGTCTATGATGATGATGATGGCTGATCTTCTACCTGAACTCCACTTGCCTGCACGATCCCCAGATCCCTTGATTCCCTCAATATCCAAAAATCTAGCGATCGCTGTCTTGAATACTTGTCTTACTTGTCTCATTACCATCTCCTTTTGCCTTGCGTCATCCCTTTTGTCATTTGATCTCTCCTGCCTTCCACCCAGTCACAGACCTTCCCTTTTGTTCTTTCCTCCCCTTTCACTGCCCCTGCACTTGCTTAAAACCAGTTGCATCTCGAACATCTTTCAGTTCTGATGAAAGGTCATCGAGCTGAAATGTTAACTCGGTTTTTCTTTCCACAGATGCTGCCTGGCCTGCTGAGAATTTCCAGCATTTTCTGTTATTATTTCAGATTTCCAGTATCCGCAGTATGTTGCTTTTGTACCTTAAACAGTATTCCTGACTCAAATTGTTATCGAAGCACCGACTAAGGATCAAACCAGGTCTGTTCCTGGTTGGAGTGTCTTCAGTTTTATGTTGCTTTGTTGCCTTATCATTCATTTTAATTGCCTGAGAGGTTGGTAAAGAATTATTCTTTATACCGGAATCACATTTATGAGCCTTTCTTCATAGCTATAACTTTTCATTCATGGTGAGTCTTGGCTGGAAGTTTTTCCAATGCTGTGCCCAGAACTGTTCACAATACTCCACTATGACTTAACTATTGGCCCGGAATTCGCAGCGGGTAATGAAGGCGAACTACCCCACTGAAACTGACTTCAACTTCTGGATTTAATGCACCACATCTATACGCATAAATCCTGAAGTTGCGGTTGGTCATTCACTGGTCCGACACTGGCTGTGCTGTACCTCTCCCTACCATTGTTGATAATCAGTGAAACTGACGAAAACTTGGGCTTTTCTGCGGTAATTTCGCTGTTAATTACCCATTAAATGCTAAGCCTTGATGAAATAGGTGTGACTGGGGTTTTAGCAATGTATTGACTGGTAAACAAACGTCCTGGCCCTGAAAATCTATTTTTTTATATTTGTGGAGCGTCAAATTTCTCCATGATGCTAAAAATTAAAAATGTTTTCAAACTTAGAATTTTTTTTTTAAGTTTGTTCAGCTTCTACCTGATCCCCATGTAAAAGTCCCAATTTTAATTTCACTCTCTAACATTTAAAACAAATTCAGATAAAAGCAGCTTCTCATTTCCTGGTTTCCTGTCTGTGATTCTTCAATGTGATTGGCTGCTTAGACAGCTTGTCTATATCACTGCAGCATTTCCGTAGGAATTCACATTATTAAACAGCCGACAATGAATTGAACATCAAAAAGGGCAAGCTTCTTGCCACAGAGATTGTTCCTTCCCACCTTCCCCACCCCCTCCAGAAATTAAACCAGTTGGTGCAGTCACCAACTCCGGGTACCAATCGAGTTGTGTCCCGTATCTCCAACAAGAAGTTATGTTAAAGTCTTACTTGAAAGGTCTCCTGGTTTTGTATGTAATCTGCGAATGTGAGAGATCTGTCGACCACCATCCAGAGCTTCCAGGAAATTTCCAGTCTCTGAAATAAAACGAGTGATAGGTATAAACATCCAAGTGTCCCTCTTTAGAATCATAGAATGGTTGCAGCACGGAAGAAGGCCATTCTCAACTAGTTCCAGTCGCCACCCGTTTCCCGCAGCTCTGCAATTTTCTTTCCCTTCAGGTACTTATCCAATTCCCTTTTGAAAGCAATGATTGAGTCTGCCTCCACCACCCTTTCAGGCAGTGCATTCCAGATCCTAACCATTCACTGCGTAAAAAAGTTTTCCCTTACGTCGCCTTTGGTTCTTTTGCCAATCACCTTAAATCTGTGTCCTCTGGTTCTCGACCCTTCTGCCAATGGAAACAGTTTCTCTCTATCTACTCTGTTATGATATTGAATACCTCTATCAGATCTCCTCTCAACCTTCTCTGCGCCAAGAAGAACAACCCCAGCTTCTCCAGTCTACTACATAACTGAAGTCCCTCATTCCTGGAACCATTCTCGGAAACCTTTTCTGCACCCGCTCTAAGGCCTTCCCATCCTTAAAGTACGATGCCCAGAATTGGACACAGTAATCCAGTTGGGGTCGAACTAGTGTTTTATACAGGTTCATGGGAATGTTTTTTTTAAGCTTTTTAATTAAAATAAATAGTACTGCAAAAAGTACTACCTTTCTCAAAACTGCCACTTTTAAACAGTATTACATAATGTCCCTTGATTCAATTTATTATAGTTTACTGTAAATATTAAGAGATAACAATTTTCTAAGCAACTCAATACTGGCATTATTCAGTCAATATGCAATGAGTTTATTGGCATTATTGGAATCACAAGTTTAGTTCCACAGTCACTCACATCTGCCTGACACAATTGAAAGGATGGAAAAAGATCATTGGGAGGGAAATTGGCCTGGGCAGCAACTGGTTTCTGTGTTTGGGGGATGAATCTTGTAAAGTGATAACCTGTGCTCAATGCCCCCCAGAAGAGCAGCGGCTGCCTAATTAGAAGCTAACTACTCCAGAATGTCCAGGGCGCCCACCTCAAAGAGGCGTTAGACCTCCTGAATATGCTAATCAGGGGCCTAAAGCATGTTTTAGGACCCCATTCCAAATTTGGCAGAGACTGGGTCTACTGCTGCCTAACCAGAGATCCTTAAATGGACTGTTGGAAGCCACTAACAAAAAGATTAAGTGATTTTTTTTTTTACTTGCCTTAATGTGGAGCCAGGAGGAGCTTCACAACTGTACTGTGGGGCCTCTGTGGGCCTGGGCTCACTCACACTTCACACCACCAACGCCCCCCCCTCTCCCCCGCCACCCATGGCCAAACTGTGGATCTGGCCCAACTTTACAAAGGCCCCGAGTGGCAAGCTACATCGGGACATCCAACTGGCGGCCACAGCGCGCCGGTTTTATGAAAATCAGCTTCAAGGCCCTCCTTTGAGGCAAGTCTCAGGTGTGCGTCCTGGGAAAGAGGTGAAGCAAGACTCATCGTGGGAGAAAGCAGAGGGAGGGTTATTACCAAGAAGTTTCAAGTATTACATTTCTTCTTCCCCTAGGCAGTGCAGCAAAATATATATATGCATTACTGTACCTTTTAAATATTTAACTTCAGAAACAAGGGGGGGGTAATTTTGACCAAACTCGACAGAGGTGAAACCCACGGGATCTGGGTGGAATGCTGGGTCTACACACTGCCCAATAGTGACTTCAATGGAGAATAAAATCAGACGTTGTGTAAAACCAGCACTCCACCCAATTTTGTCAGTTTCCCGATAGGGGACTTAGGTTAAAATCGCTCCCCAAGTAGGTATGGCAATTTATTCCTCAGCCTGAAATAATCAAGATTGTTGTTATATTTAATAATGGCATTTATGTGGCATCACAAACTGCTGAAAAAACATCAAGTGCATAGGCTTTCTGCTTGAAAAAGTTAGACAAATGTGTATTTATGAGAGAAGACATAAACATGTCAATATTTAAGATTGAACATACCAGACATTATAAATACCTCTAGTCTGACTTGCAAATTGAAAAACGCAATACCACAAGAGTTTTTGATAAAGTTGTTTCTTAGGATTCCTCTTTCCAAACTGCAGGCTATATCAGGAGGTAGCCAAAAATACCCTCAGCAAATCAGCATTCAAGAGCACGCCAGTCAAATACCATGGAACATCTGTCACCAATAAAAACGGACTTGGAACTTGACACGACGCAATCACCCACCTAGCAGGCACCACCTTGACACCGTGCCAAAATATGACCCTCCCAACAAAAAAAAAATCATCAACATTAGCAGCAGCAGACAAGCATCTGCTTCAGGGGTCGGAAGTCAGTGAAGAGCTGTACTTTGAAGATATAGATAATGGGATATAACTATCTGTGAGCTATTTGACTCATCGAGGACTTTGACAGCTATACTAGGGTCATTTCTGCAACATACCTAAGACCTAACCGTTCTGTTTGTCTGCAGACTGAATTATAAATCTAGATATGATCCACATGCCTTGATTTTGTTCTCACAACCCGTCTATAATATTGATAACTGTGCATTGTCAACATGAAGGTTCGATGGTGTTTCTCGATAATCCAAGATACTGCTTTTTTCTCCCTATTAGAGTGGTCTCTTTGTGACTTTGATTGGGGTAGAAATTGGGGTAATTTTGATGTGGCCTTAACAATACCCATAATATAATGGAATATTGTTGTTTATTGAATCTCGAAAAGGACTAAACCATGTAATGTTCCTATTGAAACACTCAACAATCAATATATCTTCCAAGAAAAGTTAGCGGTCATATGCGATTAAAGAACAATCCTAACCTCAGTTATACTGCAGTATCTTAGTCTTTCCTGTTTTTCTATTATTTGGATCAGTTGCTGTTATCTCTCTTTCACTTCATTCTTTATCCAAGGCGTTCAAACCAGTTTGAGCTACATGCATACAACAACTTGCATTTATATAGTGACGATAGACAAACGTCCCAAGGTACTTCACAGAGGTGTGGTTTGACAATACACCTTGGAAGCTGTTACACTCCATGATCTGGCAAGGGGAGGGTGGGATCATCAATTTAACTTCTGCCCTGTGCTCCACCTATTGAACCAATCAAGAACTTTTGAAATTCATCCAGTACCAACAGCGGAGTTTGTGCCAATATTCTGAGTTTGTGCCGCCAGTGGAAATGCCTTGCCCGCCAGCTATATACATCAGGAAATTACTCACAGTTCTTCATCATTTAAAAGATTAAGAATCATTGGCACATCCACAATATCCCAAAAAGGGCATTCATTGCCCGAGGCTCCCAGCCAGCAGCTCAAACTTGGAAAATAACTCCCCCACCCCCTCACACCTCACAATGCAAGAGTTCAGATTACTACTATTGTACTGTCAACACCCCAATTTTCTGATAATAGAAATAGTAATGTTTCAGTTGGCCAACCCTGTGCCTGCCACACCTCGTTCAGGTCCCTGAAATCGCCAATCAGGAAATGAATCAGGTCCATGACCCCATCCACTCTGGCTAGGCCTCGCTCTGCCAATAAAATTTATTTCCATAGCTCTCCTCTACAGCTATCAGACTACCCTTCGTAAAGATACTTTAAATTTTTTGGAGCGAGATTCAGGCGAACAGGTATGATATAAACGTATGTTAGGATGACATGCATTTATAGAAGATACAACATAGAATTAACAGGCCATTTGGCCCAACCAGCCCATATTTACCTTGCACACAAGCAGTAGTTCTAATAACACTTACCTGTCCTGTTCCCATATCCCTTCAACCCTGACCCCTTCCCATACTATAGCAGAAATGGCAAATGGGGACTTGTAACCAGCGCAAGACCACAATTTGCAGCCCCACCTGAAAATTGCATCAGGCAGACCTTGGCATCCATGGGACAACCAGGTGCTCCCTCCCCTGAGTTTCAATTGCCAGATGACCGTTTTTCAGGTGAAAAATTGACTGCTGGCCGTTGAGAATCACCCCCAATGGCTCTAGACTACTGGACAACACAGGAGACAGACCTGGGCTTGATAGTAGATATCTCACTGAAAGCAACAGCACAGTGAGAGCCACCAGTAAAGATCTTGGAATGTATAGGCAGAGGGATAGTGTATGACCAATAGCAGATGATCATGACTCTGTACCATGCACTGGTACAATCACACCTTGGGTACTGTGCACAATTCCGGTCATTGTACCACAGCGACAATCTCTAGGCAGTGGAGGCAGCGCAGAAAAGGGCAAACAAACAGATACCTGGCTTAAAGCATCTGAGTTACGATGAGAGGTGGAACAAGCTAGGATTGTTTACTCCAGAAAAGGAGGCGGCTCAGAGGAAATATTGTTGAAGTACCCAAAATTCTGAATGCAATAGATGAGCCGAACCTCAATAATATGTCCAAGATGGCCTCAGACTTTAGAATCAGAGTGCATGGGCTAAAACCTAGGAGAAAGAAGGTACAGAGATTATATTCAACTAATGGTGAATGTGTGGAATGGATAGTGTAGAAACATTTGAGGGGCAGGCAGTTGAGTTTTTGGGATGGGCAGCGATACTGCAGCGCCTTTTCTAGTCCTGGGCTTTCCAATGAGGCGGTGGGGGGGGGGGGGGGGGGGGGGGGGGGTGGGGGGGGAGAGAGAGCAAGAGAAAGAGATTTAAACCAAAATGTTCACCCATGAGCAATGCCACAGGAAATCAACTAGCATTTTTGTTCAACTTTTCAAATATTGCCAAAGACCAAAGGAGATGTTGAATTAGGCCACAGGTGAAGAAAGCAGCATGACATTATTTGGAAGTCTTGCAAAAGTGATCAGATTTGGAAGTTGGAGAAGAAAAGCATAGTAGCATATTGTCTTTGCAGTGTATCCATAAACTGTGCCGCAAAACTGGACAGAGCAGGTTTGAGCCTGCAATTCCCCATGCAGGGAGTGACTTGAGTTCAGCTGGGCTGTCGGAGGCACTGAGCAGAGAAGCAGAGGGCCAGCCAGTCACTCCAGCTCATCATTATTCACCTCCTAATTGCTCGTTACACAGCCAGGTTCCCCGGCAGTCTTCTGAGCCAAGAAATGGGAGCCAGGGATTGGCGAGGCGCGTTACACAGCCAGGTTCCCCGGCAGTCTTCTGAGCCAAGAAATGGGAGCCAGGGATTGGCGAGAGGGGTGTAGGGGGTCGAAAAAAAGTGAAAATATTCAGCTGGGGGAGGTGTGATAAAAAAAATTGAAGACTGTTATGAGACAATCTAAATTATACTGGTACTTGCCAAAAAAATCAATTTGGAAAAAGTTTAATTTAAAGAAAAACTCAACTCTCTGACTCTAGGTGTTTGAACCTAAAAGCCCCAAAACTGTTAGTTCTAAACTGAAATAACACAGCTACAGAAACACATCTGCAATTTATATTTAGTCTAAATGAGGCACCCAGCTGTGTAAGTGCGCAGAATGTCTGTGAACCATTCAGGTACCAGTTCTGAGTGGAACCATCATGGAAGCAAAAAGGTGATTCTAATAAGCTGCTAGTTCACAGCTGACTGACCAAACACAGCCACTGTGCAGTTTGTCCAACATTCACATTCAGTTTCCTGATCTGGTGCAGACAAGCCATTACTGTATCAGCTCCACACCTCGCTGGCTTCCACTTCACAACAAGCCAAATTAGTGCTTATGTGTCTCATAATTAGCATCAATTATATGGCTCGGATATTATTCCAAATTAAACAAAAGTGACATCCAATAATAGTTAAGTTCACAGAAAACGATATTGTCTGTGTTAACTGAAGGTAAAGATTTAGTGGCTGCTAGCTGTTTTGGTGAAGGGATAGAGTTGCAGCGTATTGACCCTACAGCAAAAAAGGTGCACAATCCCTTTCCCTTAATTTTAATGTTGAAGAATTGCTTGGAATTCATTAATGCTGTTTATATCTTGGAAACCAGATAAGTGCTTGTTGTAACAGCAAATCTGTGCAAAGGAGAGGCCCCTGGCACCTGAAAATTTGTTGAACAGCACCAGACATGCATAACTCTTCAGATACATGTAGAACCATAACAAATGTGGAGACAGGCAAGTGTAACAAATACAACAGATGGGAATAAGTGCACATTCTTATTCAAGGATACGGAGCCTGCTTTTCCCTTCAAAACAATGGTTAGTTATTTCTTCAAAACACAAGGGGGCTGAAATTGCCCCTTTTTTTTTTACGGTCTAGGCGGCAAGGCCTTACCGACCGGGGGCAGGCAATCCCCCATTGCCCCCGGGTCGGGGGCGGCAGAAACAGATTTCCGCCCCGCCCGGCACTCCGACCCCTTGTCAGCTGCGTGCTGGTCCCTTACCGCCCAGCAATGACCCCTTTTGCACCCCACAGGGGAAATTGCCCTTTAAGGGCAGCCGCACCGCCCATCCACCGGCAGCTTTCCGCCGTGGCCGGCATTTTCTTTTCATTGTTGGCCAACTCGGCAGCCGGCTGACAATGGAGGCCGCGGGTTCGGCCGAGCCGCCAACAGGCAGTCTGGCACTCCCTCTTGGGCCACTGGCCCAGCCGAACCCGTCCCTGGTGGCCCAGTGGGCGTTACGGATATCTCACTAGGCCTCGCAGCATCAGTGCAGCGGTGATGGCCACCGGCTCGCTCCCGACCCCGACCCGAAACCCTCTCAAACATTGCCCCAAAGCGCTGGGAGGCAGTGTCACAGTTAAAGAACTGAATTTTCCACCTCTTCCCTCCGACTCCCGCTGAGCGGTAATATTTCGAATTATCCGCCCGAAATGGGGCGGAGGGCCATTTCAGCCCCAAGGAATTTTGGCAGATTGAAAATATATTTTAGTTAGTACAATGATGGACTGCAATAATACTGTCACTTGGTCTCTTCTGCTGATAGAAAGCAATTCAAATTAGCACGAAGACTGCTTTTAAGTGCTGGATTTCAACAAATTTATGTGTTTGTGGTACTGAAAGAATCATAAGAAGCAGAAGAAAGAGAGGATTAAAAAGCCACACAGTTCATTGAAGCTCATCTCCCCAGCTTATATGAACGCCCCCATGTCACTCAGCATATATGGCACCAATAAAATGACTCATTTTTTACGACTTTGTTGGATTGAAGTTTCTGCACTACGACAATCAAAGCTAGAGAGAACATTTACACAAATGTCAGTAAAATGGTATTATTTCCAATATTTTTGCATTATGACTAGCAAAACTCAGACTTTAAATGCCACTTCCGTGATATCAGCTTCATCATTATCCAGGTAATGAAAAATGTTCAACATTTTTTTCACTGCAGGAGTTTCTGATTCAGCTGCTATTGTAGTTCGTTACGCTGGGTCAGGTAAGTGATCTTGATCTTCAGTGCATCAAAAAATTCCAGCTTAAAATGTGTTCACTCAGGTCTCTCTGCACTCCAGTTTTAACTCAATGTAATCTGTTAATTTGTGACAGAAAGCACAGTCTACCCATTCTGGGGGAAAATATTTTCCACTTAACCTGCACTTGTTTTTTTTTAAACGTTTCATATATTTTCATTTTTAGAATATTTGATATGTGCTAAATAGATATTATTTATACCAAATGTATTTTTGCTGTGGTTTGTAGAGGGGTGCCTAGTTCCTTTGTTGTGTGTATTATAATGAAAAATATAATCTTGGAAAGAATTGACTAAATGAGTTACCAACTTGAAAGGGTGCAGAAGAGATTTGCTAGAATGGTACCAGGGATGACAGACTTCAGCTATGTGGAGAGACTGGAGAAGCTGGGGTTGGTTCTCCTTAGAACAGAGATGGTTAAGAGATTTGATAGATGTGTTCAAAATCATGAATGGTTTTGATAAAGTAGATAAGGAGAAACTGCTTCCAGTGGTAGAAAGGACAGGAACCAGAGGACACAGAGTTAAAGTGATTGGCAAATGAACCAGAGGCAACATGAGGAAACAGTTTTCTCCCCCGCAGTTTTGGTGTAATATTCGACCCTGAACTGATCTTCCGCTCCATCACAAAGACCGCTACTTCCACTTCTGTAACATTACCTGCCTCTGACCGTAACTCAGCTGATCTGCTGCTGAAACCCCCATCCGTGCCTTTGCTGCCTCGAGACTCAACTTTTCCAACGCTATCCTGGCCAACCGCCCATCGCCCACACTCCGTAAACTCCAGCTCATCCAAAACTGCTGCCGCCCGTATCCTACTCCCTAACAAGTTCAATTCAACCATTACTCCTGCCCTCACTGGCTTACATTGTCTCCTGGTGCTCCCAATGTCTCCAATTTAAAATTCTCATCTTTGTGTTTAAATCCCTCGCCACTCCTTTTCTCTGTAGCCTCCTCCAGCCCCACAACCACATCTCTATTCCCCTGACTTTAGCCATTTGTGCCTGCTACCCCTCCTTTCATCCCACCAGTGGCAACCGTGCCTTCAGCTGCCCAGGTCCCTCATCCCCCTCCCTCCATAAACCCCTCCGCGTCTCCACCTTTATCCCCTTCTTTAAGATTCTCCTTAAAACCCGCCTCTTTGACCAAGCATTTGGTCACCCTCCTCCTAATAGCACATTATTTGGCTCAACTTCCCTTTTTTGTGATTACACTTCTGTGAAGCATCTGGGATGTTTCTCTATGTTAAAGGCTCTATATAAATACAAGTTGTTATGTCGTGCCCGACAGCTGTCAGTACCTGTGAAACTATACCCCAGTATCAGCTGTAGTGCCAGCCATTGCTCAGTGGGTAGCAGGCTCATCTCAGGAGTCAGAAAGTTGTGGGTTCAGGTCCCACTCCAGGGACTTGGAGCACAAAAATCTAGGCTGACACTCCAGTGCAGTGCTGAGGGAGTGCTGCACTGTCAGAGGTGCTGTCTTTTGGATGATATGTTAAACCGAGGCCCCGTCTGCCCTCTCAGATGAGCATCAACGATCCCATGGCACTATTTTGAAGAAAAGCAGGGGAGTCCTGACCAATATTTATCCCTCAATCAACATCACTAAAACAGATTATCTGGTCATTATCACATTGCTGTTGGTTGGAGCTTGCTGTGCGCAAATTAGCTGCCGTGTTTCCCACATTACAACACTTCAAAAGTACTTCATTAGCTGTAAAGCACTTTGAGACATCGTGAAAGGTGCCATATAAATACAAATCTTTCTTTTCTTTCTGAGACAGGAGAGGAAAACTAGGGAGACGACGTTTTTTTCCAACAACCACCTGGGCATTCTTCCTTGCTTCAGTATCTAGGGTATAACTACACTCTCTAAATATCTTATTTTAAGCTCTACCAGGTCTGAAATATAGACTACGAAATGGATCTCCCCATCTGGACACCAGCAAAAGGGAGGTCTAAAGCACAAGCTCCAGTTGCGGTAAATAGAGAAAGAAGCTGTTATTGTGCCAATGTCCTTTATTGCTAGAATAGCTGCATTTTCTTTTTCCATCATTTTCCTGGTAACAGAAAGAATCTAAGGGCCAAGTAGACACATGATATTTGAAACAAATTGGCATGTTGTTCAAAGTAGCTTTTTTTTCCTCCTCATAAAAGAAACTTGCATTGGGCATACAATGTTCTTTGAAGAGTCTTTTGAGGGGTTTTAAATCTTTTATGGTTGTTTTTTAATGCATACATTGCATCAAGAGCAGATTCTTTTGATTTAATGGAAATTTACTTTAGCTATTCAGTGGACTGATTAAATCAGGGAAATATGAGCCCGAAGCTGATTAACTTTTGAAGTGTCTCATTGCATACATACATTCAATGCAAAAGAAAACAAGTTTAAAAGCCCCTTCAATAATATGCAGCTAAAGAATCTTGATGTATTTTCTCAAGGGTATTTAAAGTCACACTTATTCCTCCAGCCCTACAATTCACCTCTTCCTTTAAATCTTGTGCATCTGTAACCCCCTCCATCCTCCAACGTTAGCCGCTCAGGTCCCACATTCGAGAGTTCATTCCCTAACCCCCTCAACCTTCCAGCTTTCCTTTAAGATCTTCTGTAAAACCCATTTCTTTGACCAATCTTTTGGTCACTTCTCCTGCTATCTCCTTTGTCTCAGCGTCTTGTCTCCTCATGCCTCTTTGAAGTACTTGGGGCATTTTTCTATGTTAAAGGTGCCATACAAATGCAACTGGGGTTTAAATAATTTTAAAAGTCCAATAACAAATTTAACATCTAAATAGAGGACAGACATACTTGCTATCATACTCTTTACACCCGATTAAAATCTGTTCCGATGATACAGTATTTTTTACAAAATTAAAGGAACTAAAATGTGAACGTATTAACGTATACCTTTATTTAAAACGTTGAGATTCATTTTGACAGAACAGAATTCACATAAGGACATTATGGCTAACATTATCCAGATTATTCCACTTCCGGTCCAAACCTAGTACTCTTCTATTGCAATACAGTAAATCCTGAGCAAAGTAACTTTCCCATTAAAGCACTGAGCTGGCTGAAATGACCTCAGAGTTTGGATAGGTCTATGATCTGTTCCATTGTTAGAGTGAGCAGCTCGGTTTTGCCAGTGAAATGACGGCTGTTGCAGTGTTCTGTGCAAGAAGGATAACCGCACATGTTTGGAGATTGAAAGGCAGCAATGGGGTACAACGACCCTTGGGCATGGCTTCTCTCGTGCAGGCAGCAGAAAAACTAGGCGACCATTCCACAAATTGCCTAAATGCTTTCATCAGCCTTCCAAACGTTGCTTGGGCCAGTCAAAAAAAAAACATCACCCAACAGGTAAAAATTTACAGTGACACATAGAAACACACAGAAAATCACAATAAATCTCTTGCTTGCAAAATGAGTTTTAAGATGACTCTACATTAAGAACATTTTCATTCAACAGCCCCCCCATTGAAGATGTACACTCATATTATACCAACGGTTCAAAACGAATCAGAGCATCTAATATCCTAGAATCAGACACAAAACACATGAATTGAACACAGATACACAGAAGGAAGCCAAACCCAAAACTCATTCGACTGTAGTTGGTTAACGATGGGAAAGTATGTGAAAACCCATCGAAATGGCAGTGCAAAATGTATTTAAAGAATTGAAAGCATCCCCAGTGTGCCAAAACTTTTTCCATTAAAGTAGGCAGTTCTTTGTTTAATAGTTGGTTGTAACAAGATTTTCTAAAAACATCAGATTCTCATTAGGTTACAGAAACTCAATGTTAACTGCTCAGCACTGCTAAATGCTGTCCGCCATTAAAACTTTCACTTGTTAATCTGTGAGTGTTTCAATAGTTCAAAGTATAAATCTCACTCATTCAATTACTGTTTAGTTTTTGTGCAGATCTACATTTAAATATCAAGAGACTTCAATCAAACCGACTCCTTTCGGAGTTTGCAAATGAACAAAATCCTTTAAATTCACTTTATCCAGTGCCACATTCCCATACAAGAGACTAATACAGATCTGAGGACATCTTCAGATTTTATAACAATGTTATTGGCTATTTCAATTCAAAAGCTCTGCACCATCCATTCAATACAGACAAGGAATTTAAATGTGGGAGATGTCTTATATTCTACACTTGCATGGCTCAAATCTAATTCCTTATGATGCATAAATCAGCCCTGAACAAATCTAGCAAACTACTGGCAAAATGTGGTCTAAATTACGTCTGGAAGTATAAATGCCAAATGCGCTCCTATTTGTGTGCAGTGCAATGTATGTGTTTTTCTCTCGAAATCATCTGGTTGCAAAACAATTGGAGCACTGTACTTCACATATTCTCATAAGCTGCTAGGGGGAATCCTGAGAAAATGGCTAGAAAAAAGATAAAAGCTTTGCAGAAAAAGGAGTCTCCAATATGTTAGCGCTCCCACGGTGAATACACATCAGGGTCAAACAGCAGCAGTTTTGTTGATTTCATGCAGCAGATGGAGCTAAGAGCTGGAAAATGTGAAACTGACTGAGATGATCCTGTAGTGAGTCCATGTTCCATAACAGGAGGGCGCTTTCCCAGGGGATAAGATTTGGATCCGACCGCTGTATCATTATTGCAAGAATTTCTCTCAAAGCCAACGAAAATATATGTTTAAGGTATAAACTCTCAATGGCTTTCATAGCAAATTATATTTCTTAACTTTGGTAATAAGCGTGGAAGGCGGCCATTCGGCCCGTCGAGGCCGTGCCAGCTCTCTGCAAGAGCACCTCAGCTAGTCCCACTCCCCCGCTCCTTCCTCATAGCCCTGCAATTTGTTTCCTTCAGGTACTTATCCCACTCCCTTTTGAAAGCAGTGATTGAGTCTGCCTCCACCACCCTTTCAAGTAGTGCATTCCAGATCCTAACCACTCGCTGCTAAAAGTTTTTTCTTATGTCGCCTTTGGTTCTTTTGCCAATCATCTTAAATTTGTGTCCCCTGGTTCTCGACCCTTCTGCCAATGGGAACAGTTTCCCTCTATTACTCTGTCCAGACCCATGATTTTGAACACCTCTATCAAATCTCCTCTCAATCTTCCCCAATGAAATGGACTGCTTTCTAGTTCATGTTGTAAGACAGAGATGGATATTTATAAAACCAGAGGGGATATCAGATATGGTGATGCCAACAGATTCAACCAAGAGAGCTTGAAAGATTACATTGTCATGCCGGATACCTCCTGACTTGCTCTGTGTAAAACCCAACAGGACCATTTCTTGGCCAGGGAAAGTGCATCAAAAATTAATAAAATATTCTCTTATTGAGAAATGCAGAGAAACAGCAAATGATTATATTGCTTTCATGCTCTCGCTCTTCAAAATTCTGTCCTTATTTTTCTCCCTCTCCTTCAGCATCCTGCGTCAGCATCCACATGTACCTTGCTAGCATTAAAATCAGCAGCTGTCTGAGTCGAGCTGGTGTTCTCAGCTCTGCAACTTACTAACCCAAACTAAACATGAACAACATGTCATGAACCATTATTTTGGTTCTTTAACACGTCAAATTTGGCAGCAACCTCTGCAAGTCCCAGACTTATTGGAACACCTTTGCTGGCCACTTCCACATCCGCAGCCAACAATGCTTCCAGCTTCCAAACCTTCCCAAGTTGCTCAAACTGTTTTGAGGATCTGGGCTATAATGCACAGTGTATGGGAGCCCGGGAAATTCCTCTCCAAAGCTGAGGACTCCTGAAATATATGCACTGGTTGGTCAACCTACCACTGATTGGAATTCATTTGAGCTCCAAGAAAACCCAAGAATATAAAATATATTAAAAGGTGGGCAGAATCTAAATTATGGCATTCCTATTTCTCCAAGACAGCTCCTCTTAAATAATGAATGCTGATTCCTGTTAAGAACTTACATTTACCAGGAATTTTTAAAAAATATTTTAAAATCTCAGTGGAATTCACCTTTGCACTGCAATTAATTGATCACAGACCTGACATATTATCGAGGGATGCAGTGCTTCTACACCATATGTTTGTAAGTAGAGAAATCTATAAAGCACAACACAGAGGGGACAGTAGCTACCCTTGACATCAACGTAGTATCCGACCAAGTATGGCACCGAGCAAAACTGAGGTCAATGGGGATCAAAGGGAAAATTGTTCCGTGCCTGGAGTCATATCTGACACAAGAGTAGCTCAGGAAAGTGTCATCAGCCCATTTAACTTCAGTTGGTTCAATAATGGCCTTCCCTTTGTCATAAGGTCAGGAGTGAGCTGTCCGCTGAAGAATCCGCAGTGTGCGACTACATTCACAGTTTCTACAGTAATGAACCAGTCTATTACCAGCCTGCAAGAGGACCTGGATAACATCCAGGGCTGACAACTGGCAGGTAAAATTCACACCACATAATTGCCAGATAATGAACATCTTGAAGAATAAAAGGCCCAACCACCAACCTTCAATGGCACCACCATCACCGAGTCCCCCACCATCAACATCATGGGGTCACTGGGCTGACTAGACCAGCCACATCAATGCAGTGGCAGCAAGAATAGAGCTGTGGCTGGGTACTTTATGACTGAGTGATTCAGCTCCTGACCTTCAAAGCTTATACATACATCATCTACAAGGCTCCAGTTAGGAGTGTGATGAAATAATCACCACTTGCCTGTGTGGCTATAGCAACAACACTCAAGAAGCTTGGCACCATTCACTACAGAACTGTTAGTTTGATCTGCGCCCCACCACTGGAAACAATATCCACTTCCTCCATTGCCAGTTTGTTGTGGTTACTGTATGTACGATCTACAGGATGAACTACAGCAACTCACCAAGGTCACTTCGACAACACCTCTCAATACTGTGACTTCTACTACCAAGAAGGTCAAGGGCAGCGATGTTATGGGATCATCATCACCTCCAGGTTCTCCCCCATGTCGCACACCATCCCGACTTGAACATATTTTGCCATTCCTCTATCATCAGCATTGTGGGAACATCATCACCACAAGGACTGCCGCGGTTCAAGGAGAAAACCCGCCACCACCTTTTCAGGGCACCGAGGGATGGGTAATAAATGAGGCTTGCTAGCAATGCCTGCATGCGGAGACCAAATAAAAGAAAATTACTTTATAAATTTTCAGCACACTATATTAGATCGTTAGCAGTTTGACGCTTCACTCTAACTATTTTTACTCCCTTAACATTAGTATGCGCACTGGACACGAGGTCAAAAATTGATTACATAATACAAGTCCTAGCTGACTGAAGTGATTATAACAAATCTATCAGTGCAGTCCTACCTGCTTTTTACAAGATCCTGGTTGTCCGAGGTTTACAGCAGCAGATGTAGAAGAAGCTGCTTGGAGGTGCACAAATGACCATAGGTGACAGCACTTTGGGCACCGCACTTTAGGAAGGATGTGAAGGCCTCAGAGAGGATGCAGAAAAGATTTACAAGAATGATTCCAGGGATGAGGGACTTCAGTTACGTGGATAGACTGGTGAAGCTGCGGTTCTGCTTAGAGCAGAGAAGGTTGAGAGGAGATTTGATAGAGGTGCTCAAAATCATGAGACGTCTAGACAGAGTACCTAGAGAGAAACTATAGAGAGGACACAGATTTAAGGTGATTGGCAGAAGAACCAAAGGCAAAATGAGGAAAAACCATCTTACACAGCAAGTGGTTAGGATCTGGAATGCACTGCCTGAAAGGGTAGTGGAGACACATTCAATCGTGGCTTTCGAAAGGGAATTGGATAACTACCTGAACAAAAAATCTTTGCAGGGCTTCGGGGAAAGGACGGGGGAGTGGGAATAGCTGAAGTGCTCTTGCAGAGAGCCGGCACGGGCTCGACGGGCCGAATGCCTGCCTTCTGTGCTGTAACCATGATTCTATGATTCTCTGGCTTGGTCTGTCCCTACGGTGGCCTATTAAAGACTGAGAATTGATGGCAACATAGGAACAGGAATAAGCTATTCAGCCCCTCAAGCCTGCTCCACCATTCAATAAGATCATGGCTGATCTGTATTCTAACTCCATCCACCTGCCTACAAAGCTACAGCAGAGCACCCTGGAGATTGAAAATAGTGCACTGGCAATTGGATACGGAGAAAAATTCCAACTTTACTGCAGTTAAGAACCGTTAAATTTTACATCCAACAAGCTGAAAATAATGTAACTAGGTATTAATACCACCATTACTCTCGGCTAGACATACACTGTAATGAAGTCCTAATCACACACAATGCATTAATTTTCCAAGACATCATTGTACCATCATATTTCTTTGTTGTCCACCCTTATTTTGCATCAACACCCCACCACCTCTAAGTGAATGTATATGGCAACCTGCCCATAGACCTCTTCCAATAGTACTTCTGGTGAATGAGAACATTTGGGGTAACTTGCCTTGGAATTTTCCCTCTGAATGTGGAAATCCTGCCTCTCCCTGATGGTACGGTTAACAATGGAAACTTGTCACGTGTGGAATTCCAAACACAAACCTGCATCCTATCACTCCCCGATTCCAGTAGGTAGAATCGACATTCCGCAACATGTGATTTTTATTTTCATCAAATGCTAATTCATTGGAGTTTTAAAAAAAAAGCTGGGCTGTAGATGATCTCGTAGGAGTTAACACAAGAAACAGCCTGGTCTTTGTTTCGTAGTTGGCAGAATTCTGATCAATGTAAAGAATATTTGGCCCTGAAATTCTGCGGAGTTTTCCTCATCACTCACTGTAATTTTGGCCGATCGACGGATCCTCAAGAGAAACAATGTAAAGAGCTGAAAATAGCCCTGGGTGTTCAGTTGGTCTCCCGACAAAACTACAACAGGAAAACATCCACTAAATTTCCAGACCTACTACTTTTTGGTACGGTTTTACATTTTTGCATCCACAAAAGTAAAATGCAATAGAATTATCACTAGTGATAGATCTCATCTACAGTACTGGGTTACTGAGTGAAAGGACTCTAGTTCATGCCCGAAGATTCTCTGCTCTAATGTGAATTCCTGTCAAGTGAGTCCCCAAAGATGTCTGCACTCCTCAAATTCTGGCCTCTTGAGCATCCCTGATTATAATCACTCAACCATCGGTGGCCGTGCCTTCAGCTGCCTGGACCCTAAGCTCTGGAACTCCCCCCCCTAAACCTCTCCGCCTCTCTAACTCTCTTTCCTCCTTCAAGACATCTACCTCTTTGACCAAGCTTTTGGTCATCTGCCGTAATTTCTTATCTGGCTCGGTGTCAGTTTATTTTTTTTGTCTTATAACACTCCTGTGAAGCGCTTTGGGACATTTTACTACGTTTAAGGCGCTATATAAATACAAGTTATTGTTAGTTACAGCTCTCTGGGAAGACAATGGGCAAGAGATGGGAAAAGGGAAGGTGTGTTATCTTGTGTTCTTTTAAGTACTCCCTGCCTCCTGGATAAAAACAGAAGAGCTCGAGAGGCAAGGAAGACAGTACAGAAGTAGTGCCTGGCAAAAGAAGGAAAAAAAAACAATTAGACGACAAGATTGAAGCTAAAAAAAACCGAAATTAATTAGCAGTATCCTAGTAATAAGTGACCATAACAAGGTTGAATTTCAAATTCAGTTGAAGGGTGAGAAAGTTGGATCTCTAACCCTAAGCTTAAATAAAAGAGACTACAAAGGTATGAAGGCAGAGTTGGCTGAAGTGGACTGGGAAAATTAAAGAGTGGGACGGTTGATGAGCAGTGGCAGATATTTCAGGAGCTATTTCATAACTCTCAACAAAAATATATCCCAATGAGAAGGAAAGGCTGTAAGAGAAGGGATAACCATCTGTGGCTAACTAAGGAAATAAGGGATGGTGTCAAATTGAAAACAAGGGCATACAATGGGCCCAAGTTTCCACATGATTTGCGCCTGATTTTTCGGAGCAACTGGTGGAGAACGGACTATCTTAGAAATCGCAATTCTCCACATTTTTTTTTTCTGCAGTTCTAGTCAGGTAGAACAGTTCTACTTTGGAACAGAATTTTTTCTTCAAAAGGGGGCGTGTCCGGCCACTGACGCCTGATTTAAAAGTTTCCACAGTGAAAACGTACTCAAAACTAAAGTAGAATGGAACAAGTGAAGATTTTTGTAGAACTGAAAAAACCTGTTCTACACATTAAAAAATCAGGCGCAGGTTACAAATTAGGCGTCCAGAACGAGGTGGGGGGGGAGTGGAGGGGGAAGGGAAGTCATTAAATTCTATAATAAATCCTTATTTATACTTCTACAAATATTATACAAATAAATCCAACCTGAATAAACATTTATAAGCAAAGAAAAGATTAAATAAACCATCTTCCTACCTGTGTGAAAGTTCTTCAGGCAGGCCTTTCGGGACCGAAGGCTGAACGGGCCGGCCCGAGACTTCGGGCAGGGCCCGTCCCCAGCACCAGATTTACAGGTAGGTGGCGTTGGGTTGGGTCGGGGAGGTTCGGTTCGGTTCAGGTCGGGGGGGGGGGGAGGGAGAGGGGGAGGGAGAGAGGGAGAGAGAGGGGGGGAGGGGGGGGAAGGAGAGAGAGGGAGGGGGGGAGGTCAGGTCGGATCCAGTCCTGGAGCGGGAGTCGGGTCGGGTCCAGTGGGGGGGGGGGGGGTCAGGTCTGGAGGCGGGAGCGTGGGTCGGGTCGGGTCCAGTTGGGGGGGGCGGGGAGCGGGAACAGGAGCGTGGGTCGGGTCGGGTCCAGGCGGGGAGCGGGAACAGGAGCGCGGGTCGGGTCGGGTCCAAGCGGGGAGCGGGAACAGGAGCGCGGGTCGGGTCGGGTCCAGGCGGGGAGCGGGAACAGGAGCGCGGGTCGGGTCGGGTCCAGTCGGGGAGGGGGAACAGGAGCGCGGGTCGGGTCGGGTCCAGTCGGGGAGGGGGGATGGAGCCGGAACAGGAGCTCGGGTCGGGTCCAGTCGGGGGGAGGGGGTGGCGGAGCGGGAGCAGGAGCGCGAGTCGGGTCGGGTCCAGTCGGGGAGGCGGGGAGCGGGAACAGGAGCGCGGGTCGGGTCGGGTCCAGTCAGGGAGGCGGGGAGCGGGAACAGGAGCGCGGGTCGGGTCGGGTCCAGTCGGGGAGGGGGGATGGAGCCGGAACAGGAGCTCGGGTCGGGTCCAGTCGGGGGGAGGGGGTGGCGGAGCGGGAGCAGGAGCGCGGGTCGGGTCGGGTCCAGTTGGGGAGGCGGGGAGCGGGAACAGGAGCGCGGGTCGGGTCGGGTCCAGTCAGGGAGGCGGGGAGCAGGAACAGGAGCGCGGGTCGGGTCGGGTCCAGT
The DNA here is from genome assembly GCF_044704955.1 of Pristiophorus japonicus. NCBI lineage: Eukaryota > Metazoa > Chordata > Chondrichthyes > Pristiophoridae > Pristiophorus > Pristiophorus japonicus. The sequence continues at coordinate 210,483,113 of NC_091984.1, read as the reverse complement.
CGGGGAGGGGGGACGGAGCCGGAACAGGAGCTCGGGTCGGGTCCAGTCGGGGGGAGGGGGTGGCGGAGCGGGAGCAGGAGCGCGGGTCGGGTCGGGTCCAGTCGGGGCGGCGGGGAGCGGGAACAGGAGCGCGGGTCGGGTCGGGTCCAGTCAGGGAGGCGGGGAGCGGGAACAGGAGCGCGGGTCGGGTCGGGTCGGGTCGGGTCGGGTCCAGTCGCGGGGGGGGGGGGGGAGCGGGTGTCGGGTCTGGTCCGGAGGCGGGGGGGGGGGCGGGGAGCGGGTGTCGGGTCTGGTCCGGAGGCGGGGGGGGGGGGGCGGGGAGCGGGTGTCGGGTCTGGTCCGGAGGCGGGGGGGGTGCGGGGAGCGGGTGTCGGGTCTGGTCCGGAGGCAGGGGGGGGGGGCGAGCGGGTGTCGGGTCTGGTCCAGTCGCGGGGGGGGGGGGGGGGGAGCGGGTGTCGGGTCTGGTCCGGAGGCGGGGGGGGGGGGCGAGCGGGTGTCGGGTCTGGTCCAGTCGCGGGGGGGGGGGGGGGGGAGCGGGTGTCGGGTCTGGTCCGGAGGCGGGGGGGGGGGGGGGGCGGGGAGCGGGTGTCGGGTCTGGTCCGGAGGCGGGGGGGACGAGCGGGGGAGCGGGTGTCGGGTCTGGTCCGGAGGCGGGGGGGGGGGGGGCGGGGAGCGGGTGTCGGGTCTGGTCCGGAGGCGGGGGGGGGGGGGCGGGGAGCGGGTGTCGGGTCTGGTCCGGAGGCGGGGGGGGGGGGGGGCGGGGAGCGGGTGTCGGGTCTGGTCCGGAGGCGGGGGGGGGGGGGGGCGGGGAGCGGGTGTCGGGTCTGGTCCGGAGGCGGGGGGGGGGGGGCGGGGAGCGGGTGTCGGGTCTGGTCCGGAGGCGGGGGGGGGCAGGGAGCGGGTGTCGGGTCTGGTCCGGAGGCAGGGGGGGGGGGCGAGCGGGTGTCGGGTCTGGTCCAGTCGCGGGGGGGGGGGGGGGAGCGGGTGTCGGGTCTGGTCCGGAGGCGGGGGGGGGGGGCGGGGAGCGGGTGTCGGGTCTGGTCCGGAGGCAGGGGGGGGGGGGCGAGCGGGTGTCGGGTCTGGTCCAGTCGCGGGGGGGGGGGGGGAGCGGGTGTCGGGTCTGGTCCGGAGGCGGGAGGGGGGGGGGCGGGGAGCGGGTGTCGGGTCTGGTCCGGAGGCGGGGGGGGGGGGGCGGGGAGCGGGTGTCGGGTCTGGTCCGGAGGCGGGGGGGACGAGCGGGCGAGCGGGTGTCGGGTCTGGTCCGGAGGCGGGGGGGGGGCGGGGAGCGGGTGTCGGGTCTGGTCCGGAGGCGGGGGGGGGGGGGCGGGGAGCGGGTGTCGGGTCTGGTCCGGAGGCGGGGGGGGCGAGCGGGTGTCGGGTCTGGTCCAGTCGCGGAGGCGGGGCGGGGAGCGGGTGTCGGGTCTGGTCCGGAGGCGGGGGGGGGGGGCGGGGAGCGGGTGTCGGGTCTGGTCCGGAGGCAGGGGGGAGCGGGGAGCGGGTGTCGGGTCTGGTCCTGAGGCGGGGGGGGGGGGGCGGGGAGCGGGTGTCGGGTCTGGTCGGGGGGGGGGGGGAGCGGGGAGCGGGTGTCGGGTCTGGTCCTGAGGCGGGGGGGGGGGGGGCGGGGAGCGGGTGTCTGGTCTGGTCCGGAGGCAGGGGGGGGGGGCGGGGAGCGGGTGTCGGGTCTGGTCCTGAGGCGGGGGGGGGGGGGCGGGGAGCGGGTGTCGGGTCTGGTCGGGGGGGGGGGGGAGCGGGGAGCGGGTGTCGGGTCTGGTCCTGAGGCGGGGGGGGGGGGGGCGGGGAGCGGGTGTCTGGTCTGGTCCGGAGGCAGGGGGGGGGGGCGGGGAGCGGGTGTCGGGTCTGGTCCGGAGGCAGGGGGGAGCGGGGAGCGGGTGTCGGGTCTGGTCCTGAGGCGGGGGGGGGGGGCGGGGAGCGGGTGTCGGGTCTGGTCGGGGGGGGGGGGGGAAGCAGGAGCTGGCCGTGGGAGGAGCCTTATTCATGCAGCCCCAGTGAGGCCATTGGGCCAGGGCTAGGGGCTGCGTGCTTCGGGCCCCTCCCACACAGTTCGGCGCCTGGAGCTACTGCACTTGCGTGCCGACTGTAGCGCGCATGTGCAGAGATCCCGGCACTGTTTTCAGCGCAGGGACCTGGCTCCACCCCCCCACAGCTCATGCTGGCTGCGCCGAGGGCCAGAGGACCTGCAGGGAGGTGGAGAATACGGAGGATTTTTTTAGGCGCACTTTGTGGCGCAAAAAGCGGGCGTCCAGGTCGGGACTGCGCCGTTCTAGGCGCGTGTGGAAACTTGGGCCCATTGTTGTCAAGACTAATGGGAGGTCAGAGGATGGGAAACTTTTAAAAGCCATGGTTCAGAAGAATGAGAGGTGATCTTATCAAAACATATAAGATAATGAGAGGGCTGGACAAGTTGGATGCAGAGAGTATATTTCCACTCATAGGGGAAACTAAAACTAGGGGGCGTAGTCTCAGAATAAGGGGCCACCCATTTAAAACTGAGAGGAGGAGAGATTTCTTCTCTCAGAGGGTTGTAAATCTATGGAATTCTCTGCCCCAGAGAGCTCTGGAGGCTGGGTCATTGAATATATTTAAGGCAGAGATTGACAGATTTTTGAGCGATAAGGGAATAAAGGGTTATGGGGAGCGGGCAGGGAAGAGGAACTGAGTCCATGATCAGATCAGCCATGATCTTGTTAAATGGCAGAGCAGGCTCGAGGGGCCAAATGGCCTACCCCCGCTCCTATTTCTTGTGTTCTTGTATCCCTTCCTCATTATTTTCTATGGTGACTACATTTTTCTAGGATTATCTTTTTGTTCAGTGTAATGATATCGGCCTGGAAATTATGCAACGCTCACCAACTTTAATCAGATTTTTTAAAGCTGGTTATCACTCACCTATAACATTGATGCGGATTTTATGACCAAGTCATTTCAGAGTCTAATAATAGAAATACTTTTCTCTTCAGGACAATGTTGCTGCTATTTCTGGCTGTTGTTTTACTCACAAAAGCACACAGCTGGTGTGAGAAGCAGAACAATGTTTGCACATTTATTTGTAACCTGAAAGTACTTTTAGTCATTTCATAAACTTAATTCGCTAACTTTAGGATTTTTAATTACAGCGCTCTATATTAGTTTAATTGTTGTCCTACAGAATTTCAGAAATAAAGCTACGGAATTGGGAGTGGCATAATATGGGAAAATAATTTAGTTCAGTGGCCTGTTGCAGTGTTTTTCTGAATGGTTAGGAAATCCTCGGTCATTCCACAGATAAGCATAAACTGGCGCTTCAGTTCCGAGTTCATGTACACGTGTGATTATTTTCCCGAGTTTCTCGGATTGTTTTTCTATTAAAACAGAAATTTGATGTTGACTAAGGATTCCTCGCCATCGCTGCTTTAGAGCAAGAACTAGTTATTTGAGCAGTCTAGATTTGACAACGACTTGGCCCATATTCAATAGCAGGGCAATCACAAGGCTTAATTCAGAGGTTTGACGGAGGATGATTTTATACTAAAGTTCATCGCCTGGCAAAAATGAGGGAAATAAAATTGAAATGAGTTGCATCAGTTCTGCTTGTCACTCCATGTTAGAGTTCAAACACTACCCTGGGTCTCTGTCTCTGAAGGAGTTCAATATAACAGAAGTCAATCATTCAACAGTATGAAGACACAGCTGGCAATGTAAACCTCAAGGGACAGTTCTCCCAAATATTTTAAACAGTGCTGTATAATCTACCAGTCTGGCTACTATGCTAAGAAACTTACATTGAAACAGAACTATGACACAATATTTTGCAGACTGATTTAAGTGCACAATGTTCACAAATATATTGGTGGAAGGTTAATATTTTAATTTACGAGTAACTTCATCCCCCAAAAGGACTTGTTGATTAATTGACCTGGTCCATCTATCTATCTATCTATCCATATTTAATTCTATTAATCTGAGTTATTTTTAACATTTTTATTTGACATGAGTACTTTGCATTTGAAATTTTGGACTGTTTGCTTATTTTGTATAAGTTCCGAGTTGAATCTCTTACTGATGTGTAGCGGAGACAGAAGACAAAAAAAAAACAGCAGAAAAGCACATAGTGTAAAGGAGAGAGCCCCTGAAGAAACCGCACCTCCATTCAAATGAGACGGGGAGGTCTGGATAAAAAGTCCTGAAGAGACATGGGAGCCGAAATGTTCTGATTGCTGTTATTTTAAAGCCAGCGTTATCGGTTTAAGATAAATGGCTATGCCAGCCTTTAAAAAGAATGCTGATTGGAAATCCATACTCGTATACAAGCAGGGGTCTTTATGCTAGGCTTCAAAATTAAAACCAGACAGAATTTTGTGAGAACTATTGGCCTATTTGCGCCATATGGATTCATCGAGAACATTGGCATTACATGAATTTATCGCCGGCATGGACTGGTTGGACTAAATGGCCTGATTCTGTGCCGTATATCTTATGTAATGAAGCTGTTATATGGCGGTAAGTTTGTTACTTTAAATTTGCTTAGTTTATAAAAAGAAATGTTAACTAGCTCACTGGATTATGGCAAACCCAGTTTCTCTGTTGTTTAACTGGGCAGATCCGAGCATCGAGTTCACATTACTCGGCTAATTCAAAAAGCTCGCCATTATCATAGTATCTTACAGCACAGCAGGAGGCCATTCGGCCCAGTGTGCCTGTGCAAATGATTAGAATTCGCCCATTAAAAAAATGGCTGCTTGCGTTTACGCAACGTCAACAAATCCTGGAATCCGTCACTAAATTGATTAATAGATTATTTTTAAGCCATTAACTGTTGCAGGTTTTATCTGCCTTCAAGTATACACCAGTTGTTGTGAAATTCCAGAACTAGCTGAGGTTTCAAGTTCCGTTGGTGTCTTTTGAAAATACTAAACTCGACCAGAAAACAATCAATGTGTAAACAGGTTAGAAAATCTATGTCATATTGTGTCAAATAAGTTGTCAAAAACAGACATTATTGGCTTCATGTAAATACAGGTACAACGTCCCCAATCCGGAATTCCTAAAACCGGAATTGTCCGAAAACAAGACGTTTTTGAGGCAGCCAAAATGACGACATCGAGCGGTGAGCGACGAGGAAACCGGTAAAAAATGCAGCGCAGGGGGGCTGTGAGAATCGGCAGGAATCGGCGGGCGGCGAGGAGCACCAAATCCGGCAAAACCCATAAACCGGCACGGATTCGGTCCTGAGGTTGCTGGATTTCATACCTGTTGTATAATTTAAATCTATTTTAAAAAGTATTAATTTGGATATTCACAAAGGCCTGCAGTGAAACACTGGATGACTTAGATACTTTGTACCACACATGTAGGTTTATTACCGACAAAGCTTTCCACAATGGCATATGCATCCTTTTAACTGCCACACATGCTATTACAATGGAAAACAGAAACCCACTCCCAATGCCTGTTCCCTTGATATAGCAAAATGCTAATGCTTCTGTAATACTTTCATCCTTCAACCATGCCATAAAATCCATCCAACACTTTTTACTTGACATCAATTAGGAGGATTCCACACAGCCTCTATCAATTGATGTCCAGGACTCAAAAAACAAAATGATGTAATCGTTCAGCCAGTGGCGCAATAACATGTTTATCAAATCAACCCGTTAACAATAGTTTTAACCATAACCTAATGTAATTACTCAAAATCCTTAAGTGTGTAAATATGCGGTACGGTTTAACATGACAAGATTTAACATGCAGGTTTGTTGCACTAAATCACTTCATGAGTTGAGCCTATTGTTCATTCACATCTGTGGTTGGATCGGTGCACCTCAACAGATAGATGAAACAGTTTATCTCTTGCTTTGCTGTACAACAACTTACATTTATATAGTGCCTTTAACTAGTGAAACATCCCAAGGCACTTCAATCCCAATTCCTTCCATAGGCATTAGGGCATGTAAAGTAGCCTAATGTATGGTTGTGAATCACAACCTGAAGTGGTTTACAATATAAATATGTTAATAGCATTGTAAAATTGAATTATATAGATTAAACAAGGATCACATTCAAAATAAAGCCTATATTGGCCCAGAAATCCCAGTCGACTACTTCCCGCGGGCGATCAGGTAAAAAAAAACATTTAAAAAATGCGCACTTACCTGTTCCTGCTGCACCCACGCGAGTTCCCGGTCCTGAGGCCTCCAGTGACTGCGCATCGCAGCGCGTGCATGTCAGGACATGCGCAGGCCTGGAGCTGCAGTCACTTGGCTCTCAGCAACCAATCAAGGTAAAATATGTTATTCATAATAATGGGAACTCTAATTTGGAGTCCCCATTATTATGAATGAGAAACAGCCCCCAAAACACACAAAACCAGTAATAAATAGAAAAAATACACCACATATTTTTATTAATTTAAATTAAAGTTATTTATCTATTATTTAAAAACAATTCCAATTTTTAAAAGAAAGTTTTTTAAATTATGGTTTAAAATAAGCTTACCATGGTGGGGAGGGTTTTTAACAATAAAATATGTTTTTATAATTTCACTTTCAAATGTTTTTGTATTTTAAAACTATTATGCCTGTAAAAGTAGGCTTTTATCAGGCACACAAGAGTTTTGAGGACATTTGCTGGGCAAGTTATGGGTAAATCCTGCAATCTTGCCCTTGCAAATGTCCTCGCTCCCGAGATAAGCTCCAGCTTGACACATCGGAAAAGCCGGTTTTCGGCGCATGCGCATTGTGTGCCGAAAACCGGCTTTTGCGATGCAGAATGTGTACAGACCCGGGAGGCCAGATTTTCTGCCCCGTTGTGTTTTTCACCAGACCTAATTTCAGTTCTCGAATATCTGAAAGAGTGATGGCTTAACAGGAAAACTTCTGAGCAGCATTAAAACTAATAACTCATATGAGCAACAGCTGTAAGTGGCAATTTGATCCAGCATATGCCTGCACTGTAATACATCAAATTTGTACCCAAAGAACATGGGCGAAAAAAAGACAGAAACTTAGAGCACTTTATCAAGGAAAATGTTAAAACAGGCAATAGAAACATAGAATCATAGAAAATAGGTGCAGGAGCAGGCCATTCAGCCCTTCTAGCCTGCACCGCCATTCAATGAGTTCATGGCTGAACATGAAACTTCAGTACCCCCTTCCTGCTTTCTCGCCATAACCCTTGATCCCCCGAGTAGTAAGGACTTCATCTAACTCCCTTTTGAATATATTTAGTGAATTGGCCTCAACTACTTTCTGTGGTAGAGAATTCCACAGGTTCACCACTCTCTGGGTGAAGAAGTTTCTCCTCATCTCGGTCCTAAATGGCTTACCCCTTATCCTCAGACTGTGACCCCTGGTTCTGGACTTCCCCAACATTGGGAACATTCTTCCTGCATCTAACCTGTCTAAACCCGTCAGAATTTTAAACGTTTCTATGAGGTCCCCTCTCATTCTTCTGAACTCCAGTGAATACAAGCCCAGTTGATCCAGTCTTTCTTGATAGGTCAGTCCCGCCATCCCGGGAATCAGTCTGGTGAATCTTCGCTGCACTCCCTCAATAGCAAGAATGTCCTTCCTCAAGTTAGGAGACCAAAACTGTACACAATGCTCCAGGTGTGGCCTCACCAAGGCCCTGTACAACTGTAGCAACACCTCCCTGCCCCTGTATTCAAATCCCCTCGCTATGAAGGCCAACATGCCATTTGCTTTCTTAACCGCCTGCTGTACCTGCATGCTAACCTTCAATGACTGATGTACCATGACACCCAGGTCTCGTTGCACCTTCCCTTTTCCTAATCTGTCACCATTCAGATAATAGTCTGTCTCTCTGTTTTTACCACCAAAGTGGATAACCTCACATTTATCCACATTATACTTCATCTGCCATGCATTTGCCCACTCACCTAACCTATCCAAGTCACTCTGCAGCCTAATAGCATCCTCCTCGCAGCTCACACTGCCACCCAACTTAGTGTCATCCGCAAATTTGGAGATACTGCATTTAATCCCCTCGTCTAAATCATTAATGTACAATGTAAACAGCTGGGGCCCCAGCACAGAACCTTGCGGCACCCCACTAGTCACTGCCTGCCATTCTGAAAAGTACCCGTTTACTCCTACTCTTTGCTTCCTGTCTGACAACCAGTTCTCAATCCACGTCAGCACACTACCCCCAATCCCATGTGCTTTAACTTTGCACATTAATCTCTTGTGTGGGACCTTGTCGAAAGCCTTCTGAAAGTCCAAATATATCACATCAACTGGTTCTCCTTTGTCCACTTTACTGGAAACATCCTCAAAAAATTCCAGAAGATTTGTCAAGCATGATTTCCCTTTCACAAATCCATGCTGACTTGGACCTATCATGTCACCATTTTCCAGATGCACTGCTATGACATCCTTAATAATTGATTCCATCATTTTACCCACTACTGAGGTCAGGCTGACCGGTCCATAATTCCCTGTTTTCTCTCTCCCTCCTTTTTTAAAAAGTGGGGTTACATTGGCTACCCTCCACTCCAGAGGAACTGATCCAGAGTCAACGGAATGTTGGAAAATGACTGTCAATGCATCCGCTATTTCCAAGGCCACCTCCTTAAGTACTCTGGGATGCAGTCCATCAGGCCCTGGGGATTTATCGGCCTTCAATCCCATCAATTTCCCCAACACAATTTCCCGACTAATAAAGATTTCCTTCAGTTCCCCCTCCTTACTAGACCCTCTGACCCCTTTTATATCCGGAAGGTTGTTTGTATCCTCCTTAGTGAATACCGAACCAAAGTACTTGTTCAATTGGTCTGCCATTTCTTTGTTCCCCGTTATGACTTCCCCTGATTCTGACTGCAGGGGACCTACGTTTGTCTTTACTAACCTTTTTCTCTTTACATACCTATAGAAACTTTTGCAATCCACCTTAATGTTCCCTGCAAGCTTCTTCTCGTACTCCATTTTCCCTGCCCTAATCAAACCCTTCGTCCTCCTCTGCTGAGTTCTAAATTTCTCCCAGTCCCCAGGTTCGCTGCTATTTCTGGCCAATTTGTATGCCACTTCCTTGGCTTTAATACTATCCCTGATTTCCCTTGATAGCCACGGTTGAGCCACCTTCCCTTTTTTATTTTTACGCCAGACAGGAATGTACAATTGTTGTAATTCATCCATGCGGTCTCTAAATGTCTGCCATTGCCCATCCACAGTCAACCCCCTAAGTATCATTCGCCAATCTATCCTAGCCAATTCACGCCTCATACATTCAAAGTTACCCTTCTTTAAGTTCTGGACCATGGTCTCTGAATTTACTGTTTCATTCTCCATCCTAATGCAGAATTCCACCATATTATGGTCACTCTTCCCCAAGGGGCCTCGCACAATGAGATTGCTAATTAATCCTCTCTCATTACACAACACCCAGTCTAAGATGGCCTCCCCCCTAGTTGGTTCCTCAACATATTGGTCTAGAAACCATCCCTTATGCATTCCAGGAAATCCTCCTCCACCGTATTGCTTCCAGTTTGGCTAGCCCAATCTATGTGCATATTAAAGTCACCCATTATAACTGCTACACCTTTATTGCATGCACCCCTAATTTCCTGTTTGATGCCCTCCCCAACATCCCTATTACTGTTTGGAGGTCTGTACACAACTCCTACTAACGTTTTTTGCCCTTTGGTGTTCTGCAGCTCTACCCATATAGATTCCACATCATCCAAGCTAATGTCTTTCCTAACTATTGCATTAATCTCCTCTTTAACCAACAATGCTACCCCACCTCCTTTTCCTTTTATTCTATCCTTCCTGAATGTTGAATACCCTTGAATGTTGAGTTCCCAGCCCTGATCATCCTGGAGCCACGTCTCCGTAATCCCAATCACATCATATTTATTAACATCTATTTGCACAATTAATTCATCCACCTTATTGCGGATACTCCTTGCATTAAGACACAAAGCCTTCAGGCTTGTTTTTTTAACACCCTTTGTCCTTTTAGAATTTTGCTGTACAGTGGCCCTTTTTGTTCTTTGCCTTGGGTTTCTCCGCCCTCCACTTTTCCTCATCTCCTTTCTGTCTTTTGCTTTTGCCTCCTTTTTGTTTCCCTCTGTCTCCCTGCATTGGTTCCCATCCCCCTTTTGATGAAGTGCTCAAGGCGTTATTCTAAGACAGGCATTAACACATTTAAAAGAATTGTTCACACCAAAACATTGTCCACTGGAAAATTTTCCCAAAGCAATTTAGATGCATGTAATTATTGTTTGAATCACATTGTTGTTATTTAGACAAATTTGGCAGCCATTTTGCAAACATTTGACAGCAATGAAATGAATGATCGATTGATGTGCTTTTGTTTGAGGTATTGGTTGAGGGACGATTGTTAGCTAGGGTACTGGAAGAACTCTCTACTCTTTTTCAAAATAGTGCCATGTCTACCTGAACATCCATCTAACATTCACTGGCACAGGTAGATCAGGCCCAGGTTTAACATCTCATCAAAAGTACAGCATTTCCAACAATACAGCCATCCCTCAGTACTGAACTGCAGTGTGATCCTAGTTCTGCTAGTCCCAACCTTTCAAAGTTCAAAAAAATTGAATACCAAAATAGCGCTGCAAGTCTTAAATATAGTATATTAGTTTGCTCACCGATAGTCCCATTGTAATGAAAGTATACATTCAAGTAATTTTAGAAAAATGCTCATTGATGTTGTTACGTTTTGGGCTTCCTCCCTATACTCTTCACTTGTGTTCAGAGCAATAGGCAGTTTCTATGAGTAGATCTATGAATTTGAAATTTGGGTTGTACCATCTCCTATCCAGCTCTCATTTCCTGTCTCTGTCTCTTTCTCCCAATGTCATTTCTGCCCTCTCTTCTCGCATTCCTTCTTTAATCTTCTCTCACCTCAACCATTCCATGTCCTATTTCATTCCCTCTTGGTCCCCCTTATTCTTTCCTTCTCTCAAGTGTATCTGTATCGAATTCCCTCTCATTCTCTCTCTCTTATTTCACCTTTCCCTCCCTCTCTTCTGGTCTTTCCCTTTCATTCCCTTTGTACCCATCTTTCTCATTCCCTCTCTCCCCTTCCCTCTGCCTTCTCCCCTCTGCCATTCTTTCCTCACCTCAAATTCTCTCATTCATTTCCTCACTTTTCAAGTCTCTCTCTCTCTCTCTCTCTCTCTCTCTCTCTCATTCCATCTTTGTTTCTATTTAGTACATGACATTCACGCCAAGAGAGGGTGATACAACTAACTCAGTCAGAAACCATTGTTCTTAATGCAGGGGAGCTGCTGACGCAGATACAATCCCACCTGACCTCCAGGGGCTGAATGCCTGAATGTCTCCCATTCTCCTTCAGTTCCTTCACTTTTCAATCAGCATCTGCACTTTGTAGACCAGACTACATCGGAACCTTAGGATCTGCTGGGTATCATGAAGCTCCGCTATTTAATTTAAAAACTTGCAATGTCAGTGCACTTCATATCATTAATGATCTCATGCAAACTGACGGTAGTCCCTCTTATTCCTTTGGCTTGCTTTCTGCTGCAGACAGATTGAAAGGCTTTAGCTTAAGGCTTGTGTGCGCTATAATCGACCCAGCATTGCTGCCAGTTTATGGGGATGAGTGTATGGCCAGCTGCAACTGAGCAAAGAATAGCTCTCCAGCATGTGGCTCAAGATGGTGCTTGACCATTGCAACTGAGGTTGTGCACACCTCCAAACTGTAACACTGGCAAAAGCTGGCAGCTGAACAACAGCCCTGCATATGTGCCTTACGACACATGAAGATGAAGGAATGCCCTAAAAGCGCAGAGACACACGCAGTCATAATCTGAGCTGCGGTTATGCCCAACATTTGTTCACTTCTACTACAATGGAAAAATCCTAAAGTACATAAAAAGAGTTTGCAGAATTTACTGAAGGCAAATCGGAGTACATAAGTCATCAGATTTTCTTGGGGAATCTGGATCATGCCACAGGAGGTTTTGATTCATTTTGGACCCTCGATAATTCTGACTTTCAAAGCCAAAAGTCATTTCTCCTGGAAGGGTCAGAGATATTTTAAGTATAAAAATAAAAGTGGTGGTATGGACTTCTACATTCCTTTACAGGTAAAGAAAGAAAGACTTGCATTTATATAGTGCTTTTTACGACCACCCCTGAATGCCTCAAAGCACTTTACAGCCAATGAAGTACGTTTGGAGTGTAGTCACTGTAGTAATGTGGGAAACGTTAAAATCAATGGGCTAATCATAGGCAGTCTTCGAAGCGAGGATGACTTGCTTCCACGCCAAAAAGGGATGAGTTCATAGGTGTTTCAATGAAGGACCTAATATTCCAGGTCCCGAACTACATCGTGAAGGGTGGAAGATGCCTGTGCTTGGATTTTGTTAACGTGTGGTGGCCGTTGCACACCAACCAGCACACAGGCTTGACAGAGCTAGGTCTTGGTCCAGTAGCAAGGATTACCCAAGACTAACTGGAGACCAGCTCTGCTGCACAGACCGAGCGCGCACACATATCGCAGTGTGGGCTGGCCTGTACTGCCCCTGGGCCCTCGCCTCTTCTGGGCCCCACGATCAATGGGCTAATACCCTCCCATTAAAACACAGTTAGCGGAATGTCAAAGCAACACATTCAGCACTTGTCCATTGTTATAGCCAGCAATAACCTCTGGCCTATGTTGCTCCTTTGCATCTGTCGAATTGAAAATAAAAATCATTGGTACACACAGCAATCGTTTAAAAAAGTGAAGTGCACAAAAATGGGCTCTCCTGCCAATTACTCTACTGGAACAAAAAGACTTCAACCACTTGTGTGTAAACATCGAGTACAGGTACGTTATAGAACAGAATTGGCACTGTGCTTCACAAATAAATAAAAGTCAATGGTCGCACCACAGATCACAGCAGTAAAATATTTAAATTAAGTAAAGCTCATCACTTCTAGCCCACTCGATCTCCAAAGCTTGGCAATTGTATCAGTGCAATGACAGTAATGCTCCATAAAACCAGGCAATGCATTTACACGAACAAGCATTTTCTTTATCTCAAATAAGCAGCTGCTACTAGTCTTGAGGAAAATAAACTTTCATATAAGACAACAACCAGGCAAGGCCCAAAGAGTTCATTTGAGGAAAATGTTTTAGTTTTTAATAGCTGCTTTTTAGTTCCATACTACTTCTTTACGGGCAAACACTAAATAAAAATACCTGTAACCGCGATGCTCAGAAACCATTGGCTCAGTTCAAAACTTTTTTTTTAAACCTCAAGTTTGTGCGCAACCACCAAGTGGAGAAATAAGTTGGTTCTAACCGCCTTCAGTTTCACCCTGCAACTGATCTGATTGATTCAGACAGCTTCCAGTTGGGCGTTTTAACTGATCTGATTAGGATTGGATATGAACCAGTGAAAAAAGCTGATTTTTCTTGCGAAACACTAACAAACCTGACAGATGGGTTGAAAATCTGAAGGTCAGCTTAAAAAGCTGATGAATAGATCGTATAATTGTGTGCTTAAAACCAGGAGTTGGCTTAAACCAACTACCATCTAATTCAGAGGTAAGAGAGCTACCAACTGTGTCACGCTATTATTATTTCTGATACGTTTGTGCGAAAAAGTGATAAAGGTTTTGGTAAACTTAACTAAGGTTAATGTTACTTTGATAAGTTACTTGTTGTTGGTGCTTGTACCTATAGTGCACTCTGGGAGATCATTCGATTTTGCTTTCCATTATGATGGGGAATCAGTTGTGAAAATGCTTCACATGCCCCTTGGTTTCCATGTGTTTAATGAGGAAGGAAAGCCTATGGGCTGCATTTCCCTTTCAATATTTTATAAATTATTAATGAACTGTGTGAATGAGTTGTTTGTATTCCATTATCACTGGTGAGCGTTAGAATTTGAATTATTTATGGTCCTTCCAGATTCCAATCCTGTGCAGATGATCAGATTACAAGGAAAGTTCAATTCAGAGGTTTCGAGATCTACCTAAAGATTTCTGGCTTCTTTGAAAGCCACAGCGCAGATACAGCAACACTGTAAATGATGCCCGAGGGCACGTGCTATCCTTTTTTCTGACCCCTTGTGATCCGAGTACTCAGTCAGCTACGGGACAATGATTGCTGACCTGCACGGATCTTCCTCAGCCATTGGTGAAAGTCTAATGGCCAGAAATAAAGTGGCAACTGCGACTATGTATCAATGGGTTCAGTTGTCTTACCCCTTGGTCAGAAGGTTGTGAGTTCCCCACCCACAAAATCTAAGTCGCTAACTGGTGCAGTATTGAAGAAATTCTGCATTGTCATTTTTTGGATGAGACGTTAAACCAAGAATCCATCTGTTGTTTGGAGTGGTTCAGGTGGACATTAAAGCTGCTATGACACTACTTAAAGGACAACTGGGAATGCTACTGGTGTTCCAGACAATATTTCTCCCTCAGCTAGTCATTCACCTCATTGCTTTTGGTGTGCAAAATGGCAACTGTGTTTTTCTACACAAGTCACAACAGTAATTCATTATATCAAACATTGAGACAATTGAGAGATGTTGGGAGAAGAACCAGAGGGAAGATGAGGGAGAATTGTTTTGATGCTGTGAGTTGTGATCTGGAATGCACTGCCGTAAATGATGGAAGCAGACTTAATAGTCGTTTACAAAAGGAAATTGGATAAATACTTGCAAAGGAAACATTTGCAGGGCTTTGGGGAAAGAACAGGGAAGTGGATAGCTCTTTCAAAAAACCGGCACAGGCACGATGGGCCGAATAGCCTCTTACTTTGCTGTAAAATTCTATGCACTATAAAAAATACAAACAACTTCCTCCTGTGGAATTGTTGTGGAATTATATTGCAGGCCTCCAGCCTGTAATATAAATGGGGCAGATTCCACAACTCCAGGAGCCAAGGTAATGCAATATTAGTAGAAATAGGAATTCCACATTGAACTCTGTCCAAGTCCAAATCAAATCTCAAAAGTAAAAGGCATTTGGTTGAATGACAGAGTGAAACCCAGGAAGAACCTGAACAAAAGCCAAGCTGTAATCTAAAAAAGTGCAGATTTTTTGTTGAAATAGAACATTTACACATATCTCCAACAAGGCCGTGACCATTATCTAACGGGGAGGGAAATGGGAGAGACCAGAGCTCTCGTAACGGAGTACAATTTTATGTGAATGACGCCGGGACAACTTTAAGCGATTCCACTCCTTCAAGTTTGTTTAGTGGCGAGGTTTGCGTTATTGATTGTACCAAATGGGAGTTCACAGACTAAATGTCACCAAACACAGAACATGCCACATACGGGAATAGTGTCCAAAATAAGTTGGATAACTGTCAGCTAACCATCTGAGAATTGAATTCCAAATTAGCACATTTGGGACTTAAAGAGTTAAAAAGCTGTCTCAAGATGGACTACTACGATCGAGCTTATATTACACTGAACAAATGAATCATATTTTCTCCCGAGATGAGACATATGGTAGAAATTATCTTGAAAACTTATTTTAATTAATTTAGGTATGTAAAAGGCCATTGTGTAAATCCTGCACTGGGAGAACCAATTACACAAGATCTAAGTGCTATTGATGCCCCTGGTTGACTTCTCACAAGACTCTCTAAAGAATGCAATTTAGATGAAGAAAGTAACTCAAGCCTTGTTAGGTACACTATCAAGACCAAGCGTTAAGATTTATCTTTGTAGTTCTTGGTAGAATTCCATCCCTGTAACATGGTAATTACAAATGCATGTTGGCATATGACTCAAACTATAGACTTAAATATGAGAAACACATTGCCATAGCGTGTGCCAGTCTGTTTTTAAGAAAAGGTAGATAATCAGTTCAGCTTCTTAAGCAAACAGGTGCATTCTGAAAGATGTATTCTAGAAGACTTGTACAGTGTGGGAGCTAGACACAAACATGAGCCAGTCTCATTTAAATCAATTAAGTCTGTTCTTATTTGTGCTTTAGAATAGCGTTTCATAAATTTCTGGATTTTGAAAGGTTCCTTCAACAGTTTTAATTTTGTTTAACCAATTCAGATTAATTCTCGGCTTTTCCTATTCTATTATTATAAATACACTGTTAAAAAGCCATCAGATTACAAACCCAATAAAGAATTTCCTGGTCTGGTTTGGTGTCTCGTCTACTTAGCAACTCAAGTCATGTTACAGAATTTTATTTTTTATTTTTCTTGCCAGTGTGTTCCAACAATCTTTTTCCCTTCTGACTATTCACTGGCTAAGATTCCATGGCGCCCTGTGCCTCTCAACTTCAACTAGCTGCCCACTTACATCAAGTGTTGTCCATAAATGGGATGGAAGCATCATGGCAAACTTCAATTCCATCCTCATGTTCACTTCCAAAGTGGGTTGCTGATTAATGATCAAGATCAAGTTCCTGTGCTAACCAATCCCGATGGCAGCCCATGCACGCGTTGAATTCAATGCCAGTGTCGAGAGAGTAGGTATCAGCAGCACATTTGTTGCCTGATTGGTTCCTCATGTCTAAGAAAACTGACCAGCTCCACAGGAAAAGGACACACTGTGCCCTTGATTGGGTCTGGCAGTCCAGTGCAGGTCCTTGGGGTTTGAGGCACAGCTACTCTCCACCTGAAGCCAAGACGGTCTTACTCTGTGCATTCGTAGTAGTACTCCGAGTCTTTGCGTATTGGAAGATTGTTTGATTACGTTAAATCTCGATAATTGTCCCCCACCGTAACCCAACAACAACTTGTATTTATATAGCACCTTTAACATAGTGAAACCTCCCAGGATGCTTCACAGGAGTGTTACAAGACAAAACAAATAAACTGGACACCAAGCCACATAACAAACTACGGCAGATGACCAAAAGCTTAGTCAACGAGGTAGGTTTTAAGGAGCGTCTTAAAGGAGGAAAGTGAGGTGGGGAGGCAGAGAAGTTTAGGGAGGGAGTTCCAGAGCTTGGGGCCCAGGCAGCTGAAGGCACGGCCACCGATGGTTGAGCAGTTATAATCAGGGATGTTCAAGAGGGCAGAATTTGAGGAACGCAGACATCTCGGGGGGGTGGGGGCTGTGGGGCAGGAGGAGATTACAGGGATAGGGAGGGGCGAGGCAATGGAGAGATTTGTATCAAGATTTTGAAATTGAGGGGTTGCTTAATGTAGGTAGGTGAGCACAGGGGTGATGGGTGAACGGGACTTGATGCGATTAGGACACGGGCTACCGAGTTTTGGATGACCTCAAGTTTAAGTAGGGTAGAATGTGGGAGGT
Source organism: Pristiophorus japonicus (assembly GCF_044704955.1). Taxonomy (NCBI): domain Eukaryota; kingdom Metazoa; phylum Chordata; class Chondrichthyes; family Pristiophoridae; genus Pristiophorus; species Pristiophorus japonicus. Next base: position 210,465,886 of record NC_091984.1, on the reverse strand, counting down.
CGTTGGAGTAGTCAAATCTAGAGGTAACAAAGGCATGAATGAGGGATTCAGCAGCAGACGAGCTGAGGCCAGAGCGGAGGCGGGCAATGTTGTGGAGGTGGAAATAGGCGGTTTTAGTTATGCCACGGATATGTGGTCAGAAGCTCATTTCAGGGTCAGATATTATACCAAGGTTGCGAACAGACTTGTTTACCTTCAGATTGATGCGAGGGAGAGGGATGGAGTCAGTGGTTAGGGAACGCAGTTTGTGGTGGGGACCAAAGATAATGGCTTCGGTCTTCCCAATATTTTAATTAATCCAAGAGAAATGAGGACTCTTTTCATTAGTCCAGCTCAGGTCAGCTAGTACAGTGTGGGCTTTCTTGGTTTTGTATGGTTCAGCTACTCACTGGAAAAACTCAGAGAGCCACAAGGGGAGCCGTTACAGTATATTTTTATGACCACAGAATATTTACCAGCCAGCCAGATGGAAGAGCACGCTAACACACTGGTTCATACTTGTAATCTCACCGCAGTTTCAGATATTAGTCAGACTGCCAGGTGGGGAGTAAGTGAAGGCAAATCGCTTTGCATCAGGGCACAGCACCCTGGGCCACTACTGCAATTCCCAGCAGCGAGATACAGAATCCTGAAAAAAATTGATGACATGGACAAATGGTAGCAGCATTTGGACAAAGTGCGTTCACGGTTCTGAAAGACGTTAGTTCCAATTAACAACGCGCAACAGTTGCACCATCCAGTTACAGTGCATAATTCACAGGGCTTTGGGATTTACGCCAAAAGGATTTGTTCCAACTGTTACAGTCAGAGACAATACAAGGGTGACTTTAACCTGACTTGCGCTGCAGAAACCTGGTGGGTGGGCAGTTAAAATCGCCCTGGCCCTTATCTTTTTTGAAAGCCGCCATGATCGTAACAATCTGCAATTTTAACCATCTCTCCTGAGCAGGCAGCAAGAACACCCGCCCAGAACCAACAGGGTCCTTCTTTACATGTGCATGTTGCGGCCCGATGACATCATTGAGTCCTGACTGTAATTTTAACTCAGGCCGAAGCGGGAATCCACCTGCAGTTAAAATCGGGGCCAGTATGCAAGTCTTTATTTTGATATGAATCCCATGGCCAGAACTTAGGAGCTAGAAGCAGTTGGATATATTTATGCATAGTAAAAATAGTGGGTAAACTACATAAAATAGGGGCAATCCTACCACAGGGTACAGTTAGCAAACTTGGATTGGCTGAAATATTGATTCCACAGCACACCTAAAAAACACTTATATTGTGAATGTAAATAACTAGCTTTTAAATTCAACCGAGGCAGTTTTGTTAAGATTACACTAATCGGCAGTTTGATTTTTTTTAATTGGATAGAAGAGGAAGAGAAGTGAGCTTCTTGTCCGGTTTTATTAGCATACTTCCAACTTCATTATCCTTGTGATAATGTTGTCGCTTAATCTCTATTCTAATATGCAATCTATTACAGTAATTTAAAGTTATAAAAAGGTGAGGGAATGCACAATATTCATTGATCTCTAATTATAAAATTGTAATTAGTTTGCCAAAGTGTATTTAAAAATAATATATATTTTTTAGCTTAGAACATAAAAAATACACATCTCATTACTGATAGCATATTGCAATGGAAATCCATCACATCCTACCATGCAAATTCTGTTCCTGTACAAACGCACATATAGGGCTAGATTTTATCTCCCAAACACGGGTGGGTTGGGGTTGGGTCAGATGTTAATATTTAAAAAATCTCAAACCCAATCCCAATCCGCCCACTTCTGGATTTCCTAGAGGTGGGACAAGCGGCGGGCAGCCAACCTGCTCCCAGGAGACGGGTTGGCAATTTAAATATTTTAATGAGACTGTCAGTCTCTGATTTGCAGGTTTAACAGTGACCAGCTGGGTTTCCCAGGCCTCGGGAAACCCGACAGCTGAAGAGAGGTGAAGACAACTTCAGGGAGTAGATATGTGCCTTCATAGTACTGCTCGTGGGCCAGGAGGAGCAGGAGTGCTTCTCCCCGGCCACGCAAGCTCCCCTAACCAGACCCACCCGCCCCCCACCCAGGCAAAAACGCCCAGGGTTGTGGATAACAACCAACCCCCACCACCCCGGGTCGAGAATTGGACCTACCTGTCTGCAGCCTGCTCCAGAGTCATTCCCCCCCCCCCCCCACAACTGGAAGCCAAGCCTGTTAATCAGTCTGACCTCCGGGCAGGGAGACCAAGCATGTCAATCAGACTGACCACTGGGCAGGGACACCGTCAAGGAGAAAAGATGCACGCTGTGGAGTTAAAGCTCCACAGCATGCGGGGAAACCCGGACTTCCGGGCATCCCATCTGAAACTCTCCCCCGCCCATTCCTCTCCCTCCGCCTAGGCAACCCGCCCCTGTTAAAATCCAGGCCATAGTGTCATGATTCCAGTACTTTTTGGAAGTCAATTATTTTCACCTCTTTGTCGGTTAGGTTTCCCCATGGCACCCTCTTTGTTTTGGGAATGTTAACACTCCTCGCCCTCATTGTTTTGGGAATATAGGGCTCAATTTTTCCCAATTATCTGCCCCATTGTTTTTGGCGGGCACCATTTTTTTTGGAGTAAATTAAAATCTCCAAGTTTCCCCAAAGTTTCGGCGCCAGTTAGTTTTTTTTACCTCATTGGGGGCGTAACCTGCCACCTGCACCAATTCTGGCTATTTATGGAAATTTGACCAACTTCGATTTTTCAAAACATGGCGTATGTGTCCGTTCTGATAAACCTCTGGGCAGTTAACAAAATCAGGTAAGAGAATCAGTGCAGAAGATCCAGGTCCACGGCCGGGACAGCAGCGGCAGAGGGGGAGAGAGAGTGGATAATTATAACCTCTTTTACTTATGGGTTCTGTAGTACAGTAACAATCTCCTTTTTGTCTTTAATCTTGAACTAACTTTAATGTGGGGCTTTTGGTTTGGTCTGTCCACCTTTCAGCCTGGGCTAGGAGCGGCATCTTTGGCACAAAGACTCTTCAATATTTTCATGTTGGTAAGCTGCAATGTGCTTGTGCAGGTTGCTGTGAGCTGGCCAGAATGTGTTGTATGTTTCACTTTCCAGTCTCCGCCCACAGTGTGTCCCTCGTTACCCTGGCTGCCGTCCAACATCCTGCCCCTATTTGCCGGCCTGCTAGCACTTCCTGCCAAGTTTGGACGAGTTTTGCAGATGAGGCCAGGGAGTTCAAAGTGGAAGGATGGACAATTTTCCCTTCATGTAGGCCATATCACGGACCAATCAGCTTAACGTAGAAGCTGTACTGTTAGTATGTAGGATTGATCATTGGGAGTCGGGACAATATCTAAAATAGCCCCATCAACTGTCAGACTGGCTGAACTTTGTGATGAAAGAATCTGTGGAATCGAAGAGAAAAAAATACCAGATGACCTTCCCTCAATTAATTCAATCTATAACATTGTTGAGTTGGGAACAATTTCAGGTGCTTCTTTGAAAAGTATTGTCTACTCTTTGAGGAGAAAACTCATCAGTTCTGTTGGACAGTTTTTCAGCTTTAGCAGCGAGCCACACAAGTAGCTTCTTTGCTGCATTTTACAAGTGCCCAACATGTTTTTATTAAACTTGATAGAGGTGAAGTACTTTCCTTCCATTCTTGCTGATGTGTTTATTATGTCCGTGTCTCAGTCAAACCACCCCTTTTGGTAGATAACAGAAAGTTTACACCAAAAAGCAGCAGGTATCAAACTAGAAATTCTGTGGATGATAATGAGCCTCAATGATTTTCAACCCCTCTAATTATCTATTAAATTTCACTTGAACCACACGTATTAATTCTTCACCTAAAAGGCAACCATCTTGAAAAGATAAAATTCCAGAGACAACATTCATATGTATTAACCGTTCAAGAGAGTTAATGGAAAAGGCTGCAAGGCAACATTTTTGTTTCAATTGATAAGGTGTAGCTGAGGGTAAGTTTGAAATAAGCACATTAATATGTAATGTTTCCAGATCATTTTAAACACTGCTGTCCTGTAAAATTTTAATGCATTTCAGCTGCAAACTATTCAATATTGTAGTCTGAAAAATATTTTAAAGTGATTAGCCAGCAGTCCAAATAAATCCATTGTGTGAATAGCTCCATCTGCAAGCATCTGGAGGAAATGGTACCTGCAGGAAAATTGCTCTTGAAATTGAAGAAAAATATTGTCTGTTTTTTTTGTAATACAATTCAAGGACCATCTAAACAAGAAACACTGAACAACAGCACAGAGTAATGAAAGATGCTTGAATATATACAAATCAGCTTGCTCCCTTATCTGCATCAGCCCCAACTGCTGATCATGTCAGTTGCTCAATATGGATGCAAGATGTAGATCTAATTGCAATGGAGTATGAAACAACAAATCACATTGAGTTTAAATTATATTAGATGCCTGTGGTCATTTATATACCACTGTGTAGCATTTGTGCTGTAAAAGAAAAGGCACTAAACATCCTGACTGGTTCGAAGTAATACTGTAACTGACCGATTATAAAATGTTGAAATATATAGACAAAAGGAGTCCAACATGGAGGAAGTCATGCTTAAGCTGTGCAGTGCTGGTCATGGCCACAGCTCAAGTAATGGGTCTAGTTCAACAAGACACAGGGGAGACATTCAGTTCCTGGAGACAGTTCGGAGGAGAACCACAAGACTGATCACGAGCATCGGATAACGGAGTGATGAAGCAATACTGGAGAAAGCGGGACTTTTCAGGCGTGAAAGGAGGAGAGGGAACCTCAGAGGTATATTAAAGATACAAAACAGTATAGAATAGGTACATCCAAAACACTATTTAAAATTCAGTCATGACAGTGAGCCAATGACACATAGGTTGAAACGAGTGACAGGCAAATTTAGATTGCTATCAGGAAGCTCTTCATATTAACATATTGAAGGGACATCTGGGGGTAGGGTGATGGAGGCAAGTTAAGTCCTGGAGTTATTTAGAAATCAGTTGGATGCCATGATAAGGGAACCAAAGGTATTTTCTGGATGGTGAGCTAGGATGGGCCATGTGGCCATCCTTATCCATGTCTATCTCGTGATCATGAATCCAGTGGACAATGGTGGAAGTGTCAACAGACTCTGTAAATACCGAAGGCTCTGGTTCCAAATCAACTGTAAAAAAGAGAGCACGAACAAAGTTGAATGAAAAATATTCTCAAAAAGCCACATCATTTAGTTTGCATTGCAAAGCAACAAGTCTACTGGATTACAATACTGTAAAATCATCTTGTAAAGTAAATATTACAAAGAAAAATCTGTAAATACTGGGAATCATTCAACTGGCTGGGACTGCACTTGCCTGGTTTCATTCTTTCAATTCTAAAAAAAAACAATTGACTCCTCCTTCCTTGCAAACTACCGCCCGCTCTCCAAACTCTTTTTCCTCCCTTAAAGATCTTGAAAGTGCTGTTGCCTCCCAAATCTTTCCCGGAACTCCATGTTTGAAGCCGCCGATCAGGTTTCCCTTCCCCGTCCCCCCACCCCCCCCCCCTCCCACACAGTACTGAAACAGCTCTTATCAAAGTCACAAATGACATCCTATGTGACTGTGACAAAGGTAAACTATCCCGTCTCAGCCTTCTTGACCTGTCTGCAGCCTTTGACACAGCTGACCACATCATCCTTCTCCAACACCTCATCACCATTATCCATTCTTATCTATCCAGTCGTAGCTAGAGAATCACCTACAATGGCTTCTCTTCTTGCTTCCGCACCATTACCTCTGGTATCCCCAAGAATCTATCCTTGGCCCCCTCCTATTTCTCAGCCACATGCTGCCCCTCGGTGACATCATCTGAAAACACGACGTCGGTTTCCACTTGCACGCTGACGACACGCAGCTCTATCGCACTACCACCTCTTTCAACCCCTCCACTGTTTCTAAATTGTCAGACTTCTTACCCGACATCCATTACTGGATGAATAGAAATTTCCTCCAACTAAATATTGTAAAGACTGAAGCCATTTCCTTTGGTCCTCGCCACAAATTCCATTGCCTAGCCACCTCTCCCTGGCAACTGTCTGAAACTGGACCAGACTGTTCACAACTTTGATGTCATATTTGACCCTGAAATGAGTTTCCAGCCACATATCCACTCTATCACTAAGACCGCCTATTTCCACCTCAGTGACATCGCCCAACTCTGCCCCTGCCTCAGCTCATCGACTGCCAAAACCCTCATCCATGTCTTTGTTACCTCTAGACTTGACTATTCCAATGCACTCCTGGCATGCCTCCCACGTTCTATCCTCCGTAAACTTGAGGTCATCCAAAATTCTGCTGCCCGTGACCTAACTCGCATCAAGTTCTGCTCACCAATCACCACTGTGCTCCCTGAGTTAGATTGGCCCCGGTTAAGTAACAGCTCTCTTTTAAAATTCACATTCTTATTTTCAAATCCCTCCATGGTCTCATCCCTCCCTATTTTTGTAATCTCCTCCAGCTCCACAACTCTCCAGAACATCTGCACTCCACCAATTATGGCTTCTTGAGCATGCCCGATTTTAATCGCTCCACCACTGTTGGCCGTTCCCTCAGCTGTCAAGGCCCAGAGCTCTGGATTTCCCTTGTTAAACCTTTCTATCTCTCTTTCCTCCTTTAAGATACTTGTTAACACCTACCTCTTTCATCTCCCCAATATCTTTTTATGTGACTCGGTGTCAAATTCTGTTTGAAAACGCTCCTATGAAGCGCCTGTGACATCTTACTATGTTAAAGGCGCTATATGTCTCCGCAAGATCCTGCAAATCCTCTGAGAGGACAGACGCACCAATGTTCGCGTCCTTAACCAGGCCAACATCCCCAAGCATCGAAGCACTGACCACACTCGACCAGCTCTGCTGGGCGGGCCACATTGTTCACATGTCTGACACACAAGACTCTCAAAGCAAGCGCTCTACTCGGAACTCCGACACGGCAAGCGAGCCCAAGGTGGGTAGAGGAAACGTTACAGGAACACCCTCAAACCCTCCTTGATAAAATGCAACATCCCCACTGACACCTGGGAGTCCCTGGCAAAAGATCGCCCTGAGTGAAGGAAGAGCATCTGGACGGCGCTGAGCACCTCGAGTCTCATCACCGAGAACATGCAGAAACCAAACACAGGCAGTGGAAGGAGCGTACAGCAAACCTGTCCCAACAACCCTTTCCTTCAACCACTGTCTGTCCCACCTGTGACAGAGACTGTAATTCCCGCATTGGACTGTTCAGTCACCTAAGGACTCATTTTTAGAGTGGAAGCAAGTCTTCCTCGATTTTGAGGGACTGCCTATGATGATGATAATTACAAGTTATTGCTATTGTTGTTGAAGTAAAAGAGCAACTGCTGAAATTACACAGGATGTCACACAGCATCTGTAAAGAGAAAGGTCAGATGATGACATTTCCGGTGCGTTCCCTTCATTGGCAGGGGTACAATGAAGGATACACATGCAAAGCTTCCAAACCCAAATCTTCCAACGCTGTCTTTTCTTTATACAGATGCTGTATCACCCGCTGTGTATTTCCAGCATTTCTTGTTTTTACTTAAATATTAATCTCAGCGCCAGAAAAGTAAAAAATTTTTAAAACAGGGTATAGCACTGTTATTAAAAAGAGAAACAGAAATTATTGCTGCGACTCTTGCAAGTTATTTGGCTAGAGAGAGAGAGATTGTTCTGGCCTCGAGAAGTACATTTCACAGTCACTATAACACGAAGGGAGCCAGAGGCAGCATATCATATGGCTTCTCAAGTTCTGATACATTAGATTTTAAGAATTCACATTTGTGGCTTAAGAAATGAAACACCAATCAGCTAACACCACTAACTTGACTCAAGGTCAGCTGCGACAGCGCTGCATGGAACTCCACCGCTGGTTTCTGGCAATCCCAACTATTTCCTACAAGAAAGCTAAACAATTCCTTAGATCTGAGTGAAGTTATCCAAACATCTCTCAGCAGATACCAAGACATTCAAAATACCTCCTCAGGAAACAAATTCTATAAAGGAAAGTTGAAACAAATAACCTCAACTCTTATTTTCCTATTTCTGTAGTTACTGACAAAAAAGCAAACCATGTTTTCAAACACCATCTTCTGCACATGTCCATCATAACTGCACAATATGCATCTCATCTTTCTCCAGTAAGCAATCACCAGTGATTATCTATTTTATTTACTGTGATGAAATAATATGGATTGAATTATTTCAGACACGTGTTGCAATTTAGGCTCTCTCTCAGAACTTCGAACTTTTGTTCACAGAAAATCGCAGTTTCTATAAGCATACAGGAACTCCTATGAACTAAATCTTGCACCCATTAAGATCTAACATGAATGAGGTAGCATACTGCAGAGCTGACATTAATTCCTTTACTATAGGATTGCCAACCAGAAACCACAAGGTTGCCTACCATATTCTCCAAACTACCGGTACCTCAAAATGTGGTAACTAACATATCACCAGATCATTACGCTCAGGTTTAAAGTAATAATCAGATTAAATTACAAGAAAGATAATTATATAGAAGCAGAAAATACAAGAGGCCAGCAGTATAGTACTTGATTTAGACCTTGTATATCTTCACCACAGGGCTGCAGTGGTTCGAGAAGGCAGCTCTCCAACACCTTCTCAAGGGATGGGCAATAAATGCTTGATTTTTTTAAAAAACTGCTTCAAAACAGTAACAAAATACAAATTCTTGGCAACTATTTTTGAGTCCCTCTTATCAAATGTTGCGTGTGTGCAAAACCTACGGTATTTGTATGGGCAATGTGAAACAAGAAAGAGTGCAAGACGCAGCCCACTTGTATATTCCTGTCCTTTCTTTGGAAGCTAAGCAGATACCTTTTAAGATCGATAAGATTCTTCACAATAGTTAGGCAGTCAAGATATTAAACATTTCAATGGAAAAGAAAGTTGTACGCGGTATAAAACTGACTGTTAAGTCACTACAAATGCTTTTCATGCTACTGGCACAGACCTGTACCTTTCAGTTTGGCTGTACCGTTGCAGAATGCTGTACGAGATAAAGATCTTAACTCCTTAAAAAGTAAAAAAGAAACTCTGCTTTCTCCTCGCATTTTTCGCATGAATTCATTTTTGGAAGAATAGGAATCTGATTCATTCCCTCATACTTATGTAATTGGCTTTATTTAAGTTTAATACCCTAATGTACTAAAATCCAAAACTAGAGTATTAAGCTTAAATAAAGCCAATTACATAGGTTTGAGGGAAGAGTTGGCTGAGGTAGATCGGGAAATTAGATTAAAAGGTATGATAGCAGACAAGCAATAGCAAACATTTAAAGAAATATTTCATAATTATCAAAGAATATACACCATTGAGAAATAAAAAGTCCACGGGAAAAGTGATCCATCCAAGGCTAACTAAAGAAGTTAAAGATAGTGGGCTCAAATTTCCCCAACCCCTTTTTTCTAGCCCCCTCACCCAAGGTGCTTTTGTCCACCTCCAAGCGCGCCGAAAATCTTCCTCTCGATTCTGGCCGCTCCCCAGCCTCTCCTTGGTGGTGGCGTAGCCTGGCCCAGTGTTTTGGGGGCGAAGCCAGGTCCTGGCACTGAAAACAGTGCCAGGATCTCTGCACATGCGCGCTAGAGTCTGCACACATGTGCAGTAGCTCCTGGCAGACCGAATCTGTGAGTACGCGCTGCAGGCTGTGTGGGAGGGGCCCGAAGCACGCCGCCCCTAGCCCTGGCCGAATGGGTTCCCTCATTGGCGGCCCGCTGCATTCCCTAAGGTAGGACTTCTATTTTTTATTTGTTATTTACTGATTGATTGATTGCTTATTACTTTGGGATTGGTGCTTTAGGTGCAGGGTTCCTTCTAATTTTTATTTGTTAATTAATTGCTTATTACTTTTTGTGCTTTGTTTAGTGCTTGGTGCAAATGTACCGCTTTGTTTAGTGCTTGGTGCTTTACATGTATTTATGCTTCTTTAATGTTGTTGTGAAGGTGTTTAATGCTTTGCAAGGTCCCCTTCCCTACCCACCAACCCCCCCCACCCCCCCCCCCCCGCCATCTCAAGCTGCCTGCGCTGATTTCTTAAGTCACCGCAAGGTTTTTCTGAACGTACAAGAGTGCCCACTTACGCTGGCCTAAGTTAGTTTGGAGTAACTTTTAGCTGGCTAAACTTGCTTAAATGGCCAAAACAGGCATAAGTGGCTGGTAACGCCCCCTTTTGAAAAAAAAACCTAATTAACTCACTTACACTGGCGCAAATTAAATGGCCAGAATTGCAACTAAAAAGATACTCCAGAAAAATCAAGTTGCTCCAAAAAAAACGGAGCAACTCCTGGCGAAATTTGGGCCGAGTATTAGATTAAAAGATGAAGCTTATAATGTTGCCAAGAAGAATAGAATTGGGAGAGTTTTAGAAACCAGCAAAGGATGACTAAAAATTGATAAAGAGGGAGAAAATAGAATGAGAGCAAGGAATATAAAAACAGATTCTAAGAGCTTTTACAAGTATGTAAAAAGGAAGAAAGTGCCATAAGTAAGCGCGGGTCCCTTAGAAGCTGAGACAAGAGAAATTATAATGGTGAATAAGAAAATGGCAGGGACGTTAAACAAATATTTTGTATCAGTCTTCAAAGTAGAAGACACAAGAAACATACCAGAAATAGTGGGGAACGAGAGTGAGCAGCTTGAAGTAATTAATAATAAAGAAAAAAGTACCGGGAAATTAATGGAACTAAAAGCCAACAAATCTCTTGGACATGATGGCCTACATACTAGGGTTCTAAAAGAGGTGCCTGCAGTGATCTTCCAACATTCCCTAGATTCTGCAACTGTCCCAGTGAATTGGAAGGTAGCTAATGTAACACCAATAATCAAAAAAGGAGGGAGAAAGAAAATGGGGAACTACAGGCCAGCTAGCCAGACATCAGTTGTCAGGAAAATGCTGGAATCCATTATTGAAGAAGTGGTAACAGGGCACTTAGAAAATCATAATATTAGGCAGAGCCAACATGGTTTTATGTAAGGGAATCTATTAGAGTATTTTAAAGATATAACTAGCAGGGTAGATAAAGAGGAACCAGTGGATGTAGTATATTTGAATTTTCAAAAGGAATTAGATAAGGTGCCACACGAAAGGTTGTGACACAACATAAGGGCTCATGAAGTTGGGGGTATATTAGCATAGATGGAGGATTGGTTAAAGGACAGAAAACAGAGAGTAGGAATAAACAGGTCATTTTCAAATTGGCAAGCTGTAACTAGTGGGTGCCGCAAGGATCAGTGCTTGGGCCCCAGCTATTCACAATCTATATTAATGACTTAATTGAAGGGACTGAGTGTAATGTACCCAAGTTTTCTGCCGTTACAAAGCTTTGTGGGAATGTAAGCTGTGAAGAGGACGCAAAAAGCCTGCAAAGGGATATAGACAGGTTAAGTGAGTGGGCAATAAGGTGGCAGATGGAGTATAATGAGAGGAAATGTGAGGTTATTCACTTTGGCAGAAAGAACAGAAAAGCAGAATATTTTTTAAATGGTGAAAAACTATTAAATGCTGGTGTTGAGAGAGATTTGGGTGTCCTTGTGTAAGAAACACAGAAAGCTAGCATGCAGATACAGCAAGCACTAAGGAAGGCAAATGGCATGTTGGCCTTTATTGCAAGGGGGTTGGAGTGCAAGAGTAAGGATGTCTTGCTGCAATCGTAATGAAATGTAAGGAAATGCCAAAACAAGTCAGTCAGCTCACAAAACGGACATAGCACATGGTTCATTATTTTTTTAACGAGAGAAGTGTGATTTAGTAAAGGAAGTGGGATAAGGCAGCTAAACAATTTACATCAGGCCTCTTCTCACTGCTGGCAGTGTCAGCAGACTCCCGACTGCCAGACACTTGGGCTGCTGATGGGAGCAGCCACTGGACCCAAGTGCATACCTAAGGCATATTCCAAACTTGTAACAGCCACATTATATTACTGGAAGAAACCTATCGATAGCCGATAAACTGGAAAATGTTTATTCTGGATCTACACATAAACCTTTTTGAGCTGTTTATCAGAAATGAATAACTTGGTGAGTCAGAAGTCCTGAAAAGAATGTTAGATTGAGGGCTAAACATCAGACAGCTTTATACAGATTGCTTTGATGATTATAGTGGATAGGTTCAGTTTCATACATATCTGCCTGGCTACTTTTAAATTTAATAAAGTACTTGTTGTACACAGCAATAAATTGAAACACAATTAATATCTAAATATGGGTGCCACTTAAATGCTTTAGTTAAGACAATGGCAGAGACATTGAAACCCTTTCTTTAAGATTATATAAATGTCTTCCGACTTTGTGGCCCAGAAATCCCTGTCGGCTGCTTCCCGCGGGCGATCGAGGGAAAAAGTTAAAAAAGATGTACACTTACCTGAACCTGCCGTGCCCACTAGAGATCCCGGTCCTGAGGCCTCCACTCACTGCACATCGGAACATGTGCACGTCAGGACGTGTGCAGGGCTGGAGCTGCAGTCACATGGCTCTGGGCAGCCAATCAAGGTACAGTATTTTCTCATTCATAATAATGGGAACTCCGTAAGTTGGGGTTCCATTATTATGAATGACAAATCCCCCCAAACACACAATACTCTAATAAAAAATCGAAAAAACACAGCACATATTTTTATTAATTTAAATTAAAGTTATTTATGTATTATTAAAAAATATATTTTTCTGATTTTTTTAAAAAACATTTTTAAAATTATGGTTTAAAATAAACTTACCGTAGTGGGGAGGGTTTTTAAACAATAAAATGTGTTTATTAAATGTTATTTTATAATGTTTTTGTGTATTTTAAAACTCTTATGCCTGTAAACCCCTAAAACTTCCCCAAACACCGGAACCCACGCCTGCGGGTCACAGGCGGGTCACTCTCTCCCTCACACTCTCTCCATCTCCCTTACATAACTCTCTTTGTCTCTCTCTCACTCTCACACCCTCCCCCCCACCCCCGTCTCTCACTCACTCTCTTATCTCTCTCTCTCGCCCTCTACACCTCTCTCCCCCTCAGTAACTCACTCTCTCTAACTCTCTCTCTCTCTCCCCCCTCTCTGCCTCTCACTCACCCCCTCTCTCTCTCCCCCCCTGTCTGTCTGTCTCTCTCTCTCCCTCTGCCTCTGCCTCTCTCTCCCCCTCTCAGTCTCTCACTCACTCTCTCTGACTCTCTCTGTCCCCTCCACACAAACCAGGAGAGTGGTGCCCAGTGAAGGCCAGCACCCACTCTACCATGTAACTCATGAGGACAAGGTCGTATGAGTTCTGGCACATTGTTTCTAACCCACCAACAGACCGGCGATCTAATGCTGTGAACTCAGAGTCTAATCCTCAGATATAATGCAGGGAATCGAATAAGGCCAGGGTGATCTCCTGGACTAGTTTTGATCACCTGGATAGGTCGGAGAGGAATTTTCCCAGATTTTTTCTTCCTAAATTGGCCTGGGTTTTTACCTGGTTTTTGCCTCTCCCAGGAGATCACATGGCTCCAGTTGGGGTGGAGTGTAGAATGTTTCAGTATAAAGGGTGTCGCAGTTGTGGTGAGGTGGACTGGTTGGGCTGGGTGCTCTTTGCCTTTCCGTCATTGTTCATGGGTTTATATGTAACCTTCAGGGCTGCTGACCAAGGGCCATGCGGCTCTTTGTTGGTCGGCGCGGACACGGTGGGCCGAAATGGCCTCCTTCTGCGCTGTAAATTTCTATGTTTCTATGTTTCTATGTAAAAGTAGGCTATGTGCCTGCTTTTATCATGGCACTAGAGTTTTCAGGACATCCGCTGGGCAAGAG